>NW_024967812.1:24630-96943 GCF_019238085.1 Lagopus leucura
ACTTCTTGCACAGCACTTTTTGCACAGCACTTTTGCACAGCACTTTTGCACAGCACACTCCATGGCCCTACCTCACACGGCCTTTCCTTGCTCCATCTTTAACTCTCAGCCTATTTCCACAGCACGTCTTTGCACAGCATCTGCTCCAAGAGAGACGGGTGGAGGCCGAGGGCCGCGCTGCGGGTTGGCACCCAGGGAACCCGTACTGCTCCCCAGTGCTGGTGCGCAAAAAGGCGATCCGCAGCAAAGTGCTGCGCTCGGGTGCCTACCGAGACTGCGGGGCTGAGAGTCAACTGCAGCACAGAGAGGGTGGGGGGGGGGGGGGGGGGGGGGGAGGGGGAGGGGGCTGGGGTCAAAGGGCAGTTTGAGGGTCAGAGGGGGGTTTGGGTGGAGGCAAGGGCTTCGGAAGGGTCAAAGAGATGATCTGGGGTCAAAGAGGGGATTTGGCATCAAGGAAGGGATCTTGGGGACAGACGGGGTATTTGGGACCGAGGAGAGGATTTGGGGGTCAAAGAGGGGATTGCGGGGCCATTGAGGGGATTTAGGGTCAGAGAAGGAATTTGGGTGGAGGAGAGGACTTTGGGAGTCAAAGGGATGATTTGGGGGTCGAGGAGGAAACCTTGGGGTCAGTGAAGGGATTTGGGGTCAGAGAGGGAACTGTGGCTTGAGAAGAGGATTTGAGGATGTTTGAGAGGATTCTAGCATCAGAGAGGGGTTAGAAATTGAAGATTTGGGGGATCAAAGAGAGGATTGGGGGGCTAATGAGGGATTCGGGACATTTGAGGGGACTTGGGGGTCAGGGAGGAGATTGCGGAGCCATTGAGGGAATTTGGGGTCAAGATGGGGATTTCAGGGTCAGAGAGGGGACTTGAGATTGAGGAGAGGATTTAGGGGGTCAAAGAGAGGATTTGGAGGTTAAGGAGGGGATTGTGGGGCCATTGAGGGCATTAGGAGTCAAGATGGGGATTTGGGGCTCAAGGAGGGTATTGTGGGGCCACTGAGGGGGTTTGGGGTCAAGGTGGGATTCTGGCGGATCAGGAAGGGGATTTTGGGGTTCAGGAGAGGATTTGGGATCAAGGAGGGGATTTTGGAGTCAGAGAAGGGATTTGGGGTTGCGGGTTGAGGATCTGGAGTCATTTGAGGGGATTCTGGGGTCAGAAGGGGTCAGAGGTTGAGGATTTGGGGGATCAGATAGAGGATTTGGAGGCTAACAAGGGGATTTGGGGTCATTGAGAGGATTTGGGTGTCAACAAGGGGATTTGGGGTTGTTGAGGGAATTCAGGGTCAAAGATGAGATTTGGGATCAAGAAGAGGCGATTTGGGATGAGGATAGGATTTTGAAGTCAGAAAGGATTTGGGGTCAAAGAGGGTTTTGGAGCCAATGCGAGGATTTGGCATGAAGGATAGGATTTGGGGTTGAATGAGAGGATTTGGGGGTCAAGCAGGGGATTTAAGGTCAAAAAGAGGGAGACAAGGAGGGGATTTGGTGTGAATGATAGGAAATAGGGATTACTGTGAGGATTTGGGTGCCAAGGAGGGGATTTCGGGTTCAAAGAGGAAATGATTTTGGGGTCAGAGAAAGGTTTTGATGTCACGTAGGAGATCTGGGATCAAGGAGGGGATGTGATGTCAAGGATGCGATTTGGGGGTCAAAGAGATCTGGGGTTGAAGAGAGTATTTTGGGGGTGAGGGAGAGGATTTAGGGCTGAAGAAGAAACTTGGGGGGATGAGGGGATTGGGGGTGTAGGAATGGGATTTGGGACTCAAAGAGAGGATTTTGGGGCCAAGGAGGGGATTTGGGGCTGGTAAGGGGATTTGGGGTGAGGATTTGGGGATAGGATTTTGGAGTAAAGAGAGGATTTGGGGATCGATGAAGGGATATGAGGTCGTCAAGGGGAATTTGGGGTCAAGGAGGGGATTTGAGATCGAGGAGAGGATTTGGGTGTCACAGGAAGGTTTCGAGGTCAAGGAGGATATTTGGGATCAGGAGAGGCTTCGGTGGGGAGGACGGGATCTGGGGTCACATTTGGTGTCGGTGAGGGGCCAGGGATGGGATTTGGGCTCAAAGAGAAATCCTGGGGGGTGAGGAGGGGGTTTGGGGCCGGGCACCCACCCCACCTCCCCCAGCCCCGTCGGGATGGGAGAGCAGAAGCACGCGAGGCCTGGCGCTGCTCCCTGACACCGAGGCCGCCCTCGCCGAGAGCGTGTGGGCCTTCGCCGGCATCGCCAGGTGAGCGCTCGCCACCCCGCCCCGCAGCCCCCGGCCGGCCCCGCACCCATCCGCGCGTCCCCGCAGGGCCGGCGGCGTGGCGCTGCTGCGCGGAGACGCGCCGGGAGCCTTCCTGCTGCGCGCCGAGCCCGGCGGCGCCCCGCGCTGGTGCCTGTGGGTGCGCGCGCCCTGCGGAGTCGTGCCGTACTGCGTGCTGCGGACGCGGCAGGGCCGCTTCTGCGTGGAGGTGAGGGTGCTGCGTGCTGTCGGTGTGCGGGTCGGGGATGCACGCACGGATGCGTTCGTGGACGGGTGCGTGTGTGCATAGGGACCACGGAACCGTAGGGGCCTCCAGAGATCGTCGAGTCCAGCTCCCTGCCAAAGCAGTTCCCCACAGCAGGTCGCACAAGCAGGCGTCCGGGCGGGTGTGGAACATCTCCAGAGGAGACTCCACCAGCTCCCTGCGCGCATACATGCACCGGTGTGAACACGTTGTTGTGCACCTGCACCCACCTGTGCACCAACTGCATGGATGCACCAATGCAGTGTGCTGCGTCACACCGGTGTGTGGGTGCACGAGGGTGCGCATGCATGAGGAATTCACACGTAGGTGCACGAGCGCTTTTGTTTCCAAGCTGGACTGGTGCAAGATGGGTGGGTGTGTGGTTCGCTGGTCCTTCAGGGCATCGGGGTGCGTGAACGCAGGGGCACACTGTGCTTCAGCGCATTTCTTTAGAGCACAAGTGCACGGAGCACTGGTGATTCCCTTCCTGGTTGCACAGTGCAAGCACGCATCGGTGCACCGGCACACCGGCGCCTCTCTCCTGCAGCACTCCCACGCCGAATTCTGCTCCATGCCGGCGCTGCTCGCGCACTACTCGGCAGTACCCGGGGGCTGCTTCTGCCGCCTGAGCGTGGGGCGCCGCAACCCCGGCTACGAGCAGCGGGACGAAGACAGCCCGGCCCTGGTGCAGCACGAGCGCGGTTAGAGCCGACCGCAGCTCCGACCGCACGGAGCCCCACGGCCACCCCGCGAATAAACAGCTTTGCGCAACCGCGCTGCTCCGGACTCCTCCTTGCATCCGTCCAGCTGCAGCCCCGCGCTCACGCGACCGCACCGCGCACAGCTCCTTTCCCCTCTTCCCCTCCGCGCGGCTCCACGCACGCGCACACCACGCCGCACGTTCTCCCTTCTTCCCGCGCGCGCCCTCTGCGGCACGTGACCCGCGGGGCGGGGCCTCAAGCGGCGGTCCTGCTGACCGGGCCTCGGCGGGCCGTGGGTAGCGGCGTCCGAAACCACGGGGGTTTAAGTAGAGAGGGGGGTGTGCTGTAGCGGTGCAGGGCTGAGCCGGGACGGAGAGCCGAGAGATGGGGCTAGCAGGGCTCTGCTTTTCCGGCACGGGAACGAGGTTGAGGAGAAGGGTGACCCGCAGCGCTGCTGAGGGCGTCGGGCTGTTCGTGCGGCCCAGCGGGACGCCTTGGAGGAGGTGGGAAATCTCTTCCTGCTGGAGAAGCGAAGCAGAAGCTGCGAGGGGATGCGCGGTGCCTGCTGGTGTGTCAGCAGGTGAGCGGCTGGGAGGGGAAAAGCAGCCCAGAAAACCCCAACCAAACACAACCACTGAAAACCAACAGGTCAACCCAACTTCTGCTGTTAGCAGAAGCTACAAGGACAGAATGGCCGGTGATAGGTGTAAGATGGAAGTCCCAGATGCCTTCTGTTCCTGCCGTGGCTCTCCAAAACAGGAATGAACGGCAATGATGCCTGCTTGCTGCTGGCTCTGCACTCAGCTGGCATCCTGCTTGAATCCATATTCCTGAAGATTTCCTGCCCTATGGCAAAACCGTCCCGGCCTTCAGCACTGTCAGCTGCACCTGCAGTTTTCACCACCCACCTGCAGGCCGTTCTGTAGTTGGTTTATTTTATTTTTCTCACTGGAACGCGTTTTTGAGAGCACACAGGTGTGTGATAATGTGGAAGAGATCCTGTTGTAACGTCGTGCGGTACCTACAAAGACAATTTCTGCACCTTCTACAGCATAATGCTCCCTGATCTGTAGGAATTGAAGCATTTATGCTGGCAGCCCTTCTGGGAAATGAAGGAGTAATATCCACACTGTTCTGTTCTTTTCTCCCAAAATTGCAGTTGTCAGAGAGCTGTGATGGTATTATCATTTCAGTTCAGTGCTTTAACCAAAGCACTGTTTTTAACCCTAAACACATCAGGGGAGCAGCAGGCAGACGGCACGCCCCAAAGAAGGAGTGCACTTGGGAGAGAGGATGGGGACAGACTTTGGATTCTCAGTGAATTGCTGCCATTTGTCTGTTTTTCACTTCTAGAAGTAACTTCTCCCATCTCAGCTGCACTGCTGGTAAAACTGTGCTGTGTGACCATCAGGGTAGATTTCGTTCCAGCAGAGCTGCAGTGTCAGGTGTTGCAAAGTACCATGATGTCTGTACTCGGAGCAGGGTGCCGATTTAACTGAGCGCAGCATTTCAGTCACCTCAGTACTGGCTCTGTCATAGAACCCTACAGAAATACAGTCCTGCATGCCTGAGATATTTAAGGCCTGGAAGCAAATGTGTTCGGTAGTCATACCCGAGCATGAAATGCAATGGGAGGTGTGAGGAGGTGCAGCAGGGAGGTGGGTGCCCAGCTGGCACTCTGCGGGCTGCCTGCTTGCCTTCATGCTGTGAACCTCCTCCTGAATTCATTCCTGTTTTGTACAGCGTGCTGAAACCATCAGATTCTTGGTGAGAGCTTCCTGCCTGGAGATTTACAGTGAGGACATATGAGACCTTCTAGGAGCCGATATCAAGCACATGTTGGAGCTGAAGCCAGGAAGGCCGGAGGAAAAAATGCACTGAAATCCCAACCAAGTGGCAGACCTCTACAAAAGGCCCCTCTTAGAGTCTTCGCAGATCTTTTTGCATGTATTCCTAGGGGCACCTGCAAATCTTCTGCCCCAGTTTGCTCCCCTGCAGGCCCACCTGCGAGGGAAAGCCGCAGCGGCAGCACATGTGGGGCATGGAAGCGCTGCACTGGAAGGGACCTGCAGTGCCTGCAGCCTGGAGGCGGTGCTACATGGGCTCCTGCCTTCATGAAGCCAAATCCTCTTGCAAGCAGCGCCCTGCTTTGCTTTCCAAGCATGCTTACATTGGGAGAGAGAAGGCAGAAAAGGGGCTCGGTGCTGATTTAGACCACGCTTGCTGCAAATCCCCATTCTTTGTTCCCCATCAGCAGTGACACAGGTTTCCATGACGACTGCAGTTGGCACCAGGAGGGCAGGACTTGGGCACAGCGGTTTCCAGGGAAACACCAGCGCTGTGGGGACAGCCACCAGCCTCACTGCTTCCTCTAGCAAGGAGTCCAGCCGTGTCCTGTGGAGGCAGAAGGCCTTGGCTGACCCACAGCTTTCTTCTGAGTCCCAGAGCCTGCTAATCTCCTCTGAAATCCCGTGTCTTTGTTTCCTTGCCTTTTAACATCAGTGATTTTGTACAGTCTGAAGCCCCGAGACTCAGCTGCCAGCTGTGGAACGAAGTCCTTTGACAGAAGAGCAGGTAGTAGGAGCTCTGGTAGGAGCACGGCGTGGCCAGGCTGTAGACAGCCCTGGAAAGGCCTCTGTGGCACCCTGGAGTGCAGCTGTGCCAGTTCTCCTGTAGTGCAGTCAGAAGTCATGGTGTGCAACCAACCTGGCTGTGGTTCTGAACTGGGTTAATTCAGGGCAGGCACGGCTTTGCAGTGACATAAACAAGGATAACATCCTGCTGAGTTCAGTTTTCAGAAGGATTTGCTCCATTTTGCCTCGATTTTTTTTTTACATCCCTTCCTGTAGCGTCACCAAAACATCTCGAGGTGTTCAGAGCTCACACCCCCAAAGGCAGTATCTGTGCTCTGAGCACCCAAAGGAGCTGTGGGTGTCCCTGATTGCTGCTGGGGAGTTGGGCCAGGTGGCCTTTACAGGTCCCTTCCAACTCAAACCATGCTATGATCTATCGCATCCCTGATGATCCCTGCTGGCACCATCAGGTTTTGGTTAGGAGCTCAGCGGATGTGGGGTGTAACACAGCTGGTGCAAATGAATTCCTCTCATTTAAAATTCCCAGCGTGGATGGATTTTCAGAAGGAGCTCATGTGGGAGTGCACTGTTCTCAGTTATTTTGTGTTTTTGGTTTTTTTTAAATGTGGGTTTGATGGACTGTTCGATACTTTGAACACCTCAATCATTTCTCAGTGTGCTGCGTGTTTTCTTCTGCACGATTTAGTGATTCCTTTGATGGTTTTGAAAAGATGCCATTAGTCATTTAACACTGCCCAGGTGCCTGGATGTGATTTTAGAGCATCGGATAAATGAACTCATCTGGAGGAAAAAAAATATGTAGTCTGCCTGTGTGCGATGGTGTGATTTGGGGAACTGCGTTGGTGCGAATCAGGCGCCCTCTCAGAACAGAGGGGTTCAGTACAGCATCAGTAACAATATCTGATTACTGAATCGGTGCTTTGGTTTTAAAAAGCTCCCTATGACTGATGATATATATTAGAGACTTTGCCATAATAGGTGAAAAACATTTCTGTTCATCTTAAAATATGCTGCTTAATAATAGAGGAGGTAGAAGGCAGCTCAGTGCAGAGAAGTTGGGTTGCTTGTGTCCTGGGAGATGGCTGAATCCATCAGCAAATTCATAACCTTCACTCTTTTTGGCTGTAAAGGTGGTTCCCTCTTTTTGTGTGGTCTGAAAGCTGGTGGGCAGCCCTCTGCACACCCTTCTGCAGCCTTGCTCCCCCTCCTGTCCTGTGTTGTGCTGTCCCTGCTTGCAGCTGAAGGCACACCTGGAAAGGTGCTGTGCGTGGAGGGGCTTTCCCTGCAGCCTGCGCACAGCGTGGTGCAGAGTGAGCAGATTGTGGAGGCAGACCGGAGGAACGCTGTGATGAACAAGGGCTCTTCCTGCTCCATCTTTACCATCCATATAGAATTCTGCACCATAGGTAGGAGCTGGATGTGCTGCATCCACGCAACCAGAGGGATCCAACCATTCAGCCCCCAGGCAGAAGTTGGAGCGTACGTGACTTTGGTCCATAGAAATCAGCATGGTGCCCTGACACTGGGATGCTTTGTAGAGTGAGATGGCTGAATATTCAAAATCTTTCCTCCTCAGTTCCCCTTCGGGCTGAAATGTCTTGCACTCAATCTGGAAACATGTTTTGTTCTCCTTTTATCTTCTAAAGCCTTTATTTCTAGCAAAGGCCGCTAGGACTCACAGCCCATACACTGCCTTGGAGCTCAGACATTGCAAAGCCTTGAGAAACTTGTATCCTTCTCTCCCTCGTCTGACCTCTCTTACAAGGATTCCTTCATTTAGCTGAATTATGGGGCACGTCTTTTAAGCAAACAACTAATCTGGGTTTAAAGATAGAATAAAAGAGTCCCTTAATGATGTTTTAGTGACTAATTTTCCTTTCCCAAGTATCTCATTTCAGCTGTCATTTCTTTAGCTGACAAAGCTGCCTACTGCATCTGGACAAGGACCTTGAAAGGTTTCCTCAGGGACTAAGAAAGAAATTAATCTCCTGTATTCTGTCTCATCCTTGACCCCAGCTGGGCCCTGAACAGCTTGGTTGTGTTCTCTTCCACAGGTGTTTCAGCCATCAGGAAAGTTGCATAATGTCTTTCTAAATGGTAGTTTCAGCTGTTAATGAGAGTATCTCATTTACATCTGCCCAAAGTGATGTGTCTTGGGTTCATGGAATGGCTCAATTAGCACAGCTGGTGGATGCTGATCCCTGCATTATGTGGTTATGTCAAGCCCCAACTTTAAGCCTAACAAGGAAAATGAAGCGTTTACACTCCTGTTTTGTGTTGGGTGCAGGGCTCCTAAATGAACAGGTATTTATGTTACCATCTCTAGGCTTCTCAAAGAAGTGTGTAAGTTGCAACTTATTTTCCAGTTGCACATGTAGGATGTTATAATTTGCAGGTGCTTAATGTTTTAAAGAAGCTCCTCACAACTACGTGAGCTTTATTTCCAAACAGAAGTTCAGAAACAGGATGATGGTGAGCACGGGGCTCTGACTGCAGATGTGCAAAACACGCAAGGCACCATCTGATGTTTAGGGTGTTTAGAGTAGCAGCTATTTTATCCCTTTATGTTGTGTTTAGGGATTGATTTGCTCAGCAGGAAGATGTTCTAGATCGAGCTGGTGCTTCTGCCACCAGGAGCAGCTGATGGGCTGCGTGGGGACGAGACAGGCAACCTGCAGGAATTTCAGTGAGTCTGGGGACCTTGTTACAAGATGGAAACCAAACCACAAAGCTCTGCAATGGAAGCAAACAGCCTCCTTGGGTAAAAGGACACTGACAACGACCAAAGTGACTTCTTTGTTGTCTACATAAGCTGGGACAGGGAAGGAAAGAGTTAGAAAACCTATGTTTTATAACAGTCCCTTCACCCCAGCAATCAGAAAGAATGGTGAGAGGGTGCTCTGTTTAAGCTCTATTGTTGTTTGTTTGTTTTTTCTTCTTTCTTTTTTCCCCTATTCTTCCATGTCCAGACATGTCAGAGTGTGTGCTGTGAGGCAGTGCTCTGCTGCAAATGGTAAGCTCTGCAGTTAATAACCCACTGCTGTAACTGTAAGTGAAATACCCCAGGGCAGTGGGTTTCCTTTGTTTCTCATGCCTTTATTTCTCATTACAAACCTTTCCCCCGTGCATCAGATTATTCATTGTTTAGGTATCCTCCACATCCACATCCATAAGGTTTAATTCCTGATTAAATTCAAGGTGAGGTTTTGTAGAAGTTTGCCTAGAAGTGAGCAGACATGGTTCAAACAGTTCCCTGGTGCAAATTGGAGCTCGGCGCACCGAAGGAGCAATTCCCTTGAACTCGGGATGCAATCATGAGGAATGATTGGGGCACAGGGATCTGAGTGCTGTGGACAATATGCCTGATTTGATGAAAGATGGGTATGAAGCTGAGTGTGGTAAGGAGCTGGTGAAATTGCAGGGTTCCTAAAGTGTCTGCCTTACTAACAGGAGACTTGTGGCATCACGTTAGTTCAAGGAACTAATTTGGATTTTGTGTAGAGGTTTAGTGAGAACTATTGGTGATGGGTGGATGGTTGGACTGGATGATCCTGTAGGTCTTTTCCAACCTTGGTGTTTCTGTGATTCTGTGATTAAGTGCATGTTCTGGTTCCTGACCATTGAGATGCTGCTTCCTGAGTAGCGCCTAACTTGGAATGATTTTCTTGCAGATGAGAGAGGGCAGGACCATCTTAGGGCCGCAAAACTTAATGTAGTGAACCAGGCAGGAAGCAGGAGACAGTCAGAAACTGGAACTACAGGAGAGCAGAGCAAAGAGGCCACTAAAATCAGCCCTTCCTTCCCTCTGTGCTCTCAGTCCTCGTTGATGGCAGGTGCAGACACATCCCCACCACAACTCAAAGCTGACCAGGCTGCTGCAAGGCTCCCTGGGAGGGAATATGAGGCCCTGATGGTAGCATGCTTATCTCCAGCTGACAACAGCTATGATGAACGCCTCAGTCCTGTGCTATGCAAATCGAGTGAAAAACATCAAGAACAAGTCCTGTATCAGGGATGCTCTGCTGAGGGATATCAGGAGGAGATTAAGAAGCTGAAGGCCATTCTAGCTGAAGAAATGAATGCGAATAATTTGTCAGGTAAGAAAATCTCAGCCTTAGAGCTGTTTTATCTTTGACCAAAAAAAGTGGTTTTGCAAGTAAAATGCTCACCAGATCTCACCTCATCCATTGCAGGAAGAGGTGTCCATTCTGGTAATGTGCTCTTCTTTTAGTATTGTCAAAATGACCTTATTCCAGCAGTAAAGAACATCTTAATTCTCTAATAGTTTCTCTAGTTTTCAATAATGACTAATTTTGTTAGAAAATGCTAATAGGATTCAAATCCTTGATTCTTATTGGCTAGTGTGGGTAGAATTTGGTCAACAGAAAAGGGATTTCAGCTGGCAGAGCAAAGATGGTGGAGAAATAACAATGTAAAATTAAATACAATTATACTTTTTTTTTTTTTTTTTTTTAATTAGCATTCAGCTCCTGTTATCCTGAACTGTGAACTTTTGGCACTACAGGAAGTTTTTGCCTCGCTAACAGCATTCCTTACAGAATGCTCTGTCCTGTCGTCAAGGATTCACCCTCAGCAGACCCACTGTGCTGGGCAGCAGGAATAGGAAACCTGGGAGCAATCTTTAGGGACCTGATCATCTCTTGAGAGTTGTGACAAAGGTCAACTGTTATGAGAGGCTGAAGGATTTTTCTCTTTTCCCCTTTCTGCTGCCTTTCAAAAACAGCTGAGAAGACAGGAGGAATTTCCCTGCACTTTTTAATCTCCTTCCCAGTATATTTTATCTTCCAAATCTGTTAACATGGTTTGGGAAACAGATCTCCTGTTATTCTGACAGAGATCAGACATATTTGCTTTCATATACCTGAAGCTCCTGCTCTGCTCGGCGCTGATTCCTCTCCCCACACCTCTGGAGCTGGCAGCCAGTGGGCATTTTAGCAGCACAGATTCTGGCACATGAGTGCAGTGCAAAGGAGCACATGGATTCTTTGCTGGCAGTGAGCTCCTTTGTTCTGTTTCCAGGCACTCCACAGGCAGTCCCACCCAGTAACTGTGCATGATTTTATTGCTGCTTTGCTTTGCAGGGCTTCCACCTGCCAAGGCTGCTCACTTGGAAGGGAAGCCAGCTCTCCTCCTGATGTTGAAGCAGAGAAGAAGCTGATCAGAGAAGTAAGGCAGCAGGGATTCAATCGTATGATATGTCCTACTGTCTTTGACTGAAGTTTGTGGATTTTTATAGTACATACTGCAAATAGGACATAGAGGTGTGTGGTTCAGCTTTTCCAGTATATTTGTCATCACATTTTTTTTTTTGTCCTTGGCTTGTTTCTTATGGCCTTATTTACAATATCATTTCCTCTCATTATTGTTCACTCCACTTCATCTCCAGACAAGTGGGGCTTTCCAGGATTTCCTTGAAGCACATATAACAAGAGTGAATTACATGTGATGTTTAAATTTGTTCCATCAATGGAGGGGGGAAAGACATTAGGAACAGAAGGATGAGGAGGAGAGATGGAGCCAAGTGGAAGAATGAGGAGTTGGTAGAGAAGATAGAAGTAGAGGGACCAGAAGGAAGTGAACTTTGTCCTCACTTGTTACAAAGCCCTTTCCAGGGCACCACATCTGCCCAAAAAGCAGTTTGTAGGGCTAGCCTGTCACCTTTCATCAATGCTGCATCCATTTCAGCCACAGGAAAATGTCAATGAGTACAGTTTTACTGGGGTGGATGTAAGCTGTGACCTTGTGTACAGGCAGGAGCAGTGCTGCTGCACCAGGCTCTGCTGTGCCCAGGAGAAGGAAGAGATGCTGGCCCAGCTAAAGGCCAGCATGAAGTGAAGCAGAAGTCCCGTGCCTGCCTTGAATAAGGCATCATAACCTAAGGATCTGCTGTGGTCTCAAGCTGTCTGCCCTCGAGGAGAACCTCAGGAAGGAAGCAGGTGTGGATTAGGCAGGGTGCAGAGCGCAGAGTGATGGTGCTGTTCAGACACACAGGGTGCACAGCACAGAGCCATGGTGCCCTGGTGCTGTTCAGACACTGCGGGGTTGCCTTTGGGAATGAGCTGAAACAGAAGGTTTCTTGCAAACTGATTTGTGGCAGCCACTGCAGCCTCTGAAGAGGCACTGACAACTGCTGCAGCAAGCGTCGCAGCCCCTGCTCTACCTCTCCCGTATTGACAGCAGGAGTGTGACTGCCTTCTGAGCCATTTACGAGACTCTGTCCCAGCTTCCCTATTTCCCTGAGCTCTTTTCCATGTCAAGACCAGCCTGGCCCTGCCCTGCAAGCCCTAAGGCAACAAAATGGAATTTTGCCCATGCAGCTGTGAGTTCTCTCTGCCTTAGATCAGCATTCCTCTTGAACAGAGGTTTATGCTGCAGAGCTGTCTCAGCAGGCAGCAGCCTTGATCTGATTGGCTTCCCACAACCCACATGCCCCAGACAAGCAGGCTGCAGCAGTATCTTCCGTCGCATACAAATCTGATGCAGCTCTTGGTTTCCTGGTGGATTATCAACACCATTGCTTTGCTGCAGGGCAGGTATTCCTGTCACGCGCCTATAAAGAGTTGCCAGCTATCCAATTCATTATCATTTTTCATTTATACTCCTGCGGTGCCTCAGAGCGTGTTTTGTAATGTGCTTACACAGCACGTTTTGTCCAATATTAATCCTTGCAACCATATTCTAAATTCTTGATGCTACCACTTTCTAAGGTGCAAGGTTTATTGTTTCCCCTCTGACTACAAGCGTGTACCCCCTGCACTTCTGAAATAGGTTTCTATGTGAATGTGAGGTTCAGGGTTTTCCCAGCCCTGTAAGATCTGTATTCCTTGCCTGACTTGCCCTCTAGGTCTCTGATGGTTTTTACTTACCAACCTAAGAAGGTAAATAACAAACAGACTTCTCCCAGCCAAACAAACAGCTTTCAGCTTTTGCGGAAGGTTTGGTGATGTTTTCACAGATTTATATTCTATGCAGAGCTCACTATTTACATTGCAGGTATTTGCTCTTTTATTCTTCAGCTGCTGTGAATTCTGAGACTAATCCTACTGAGACACCTTTGCCTGAAGACTCCTGCTGCAGCAGATGAAGAACTGACATCAGTCAAGGTTCCCTGCAGTCCACTTCTCCCTCCCAGGCTGAAGAAACCCAGGTGGACAGTGTCACTCTTCGACTCTTCCAGGATTCACCCTGCATCTTTTCAGAGATGCAGCCTTTTGTTTCTTCTTGTCCTCAGGACTCAGCAGTGCCTCAAGCTGTGCGAGGCGCTGGCGATGGGAACGCCGGAGTGGAGGAGCTGTCATACCAGAAGGGACTTCAGCCCCTGTGGAGCAGCAGCAGGTGCTTGCCAGCTCAGTGGCTGCTTCTGATAACTGCCTCCTGTTGCACACAGGCAACAAGCAATCACAGAATCACAGAATTGTAGGGGTTGGAAGGGTCCTCCAGAGATCATCGAGTCCAACCCCCCTGCCAAAGCAGGTTCCCTACTTTTGTCTTTCCATCCTGCTGGACCCTGCCAGCAGTCACTGCTGGCTGCCCTGAATCCTGCTTGCACAGCAGCATGACTGCTCAACTTCAGCTATGTGTTCTGTGCAGTGCAAAATCAAGCAGATGCACATTCTTTATCCCCAAATTAACTGTGTCCATTTGGAGCAGACAAATAGCTGCTAGGTGCAGTACTCTGATGCCTAATGCCATAATGATGAACTCTCATTGAGAGTTCTCCTGAGAGACTCTCCATTGTCACTGAGATCACTATCACTTCTGCCTTGAACGCATGCATCTGAGAGTACCTGCAAGACTTCAGCCAGAGCTGGCATTAAAATTGCCTGGGAACAAAATGTTATTGGCAGCATTAGACCCGGGGCCTGAATCTCATGGCTGGGGTGTGAGGGGTGCAGGGTCACATCTCCACGTCGCTGATCTCTGTCAGCTCCCATGACACATGCTCACTGTGATGGGCCTCTCCCACTGCAAAAGGAGCTATTAACAAATCTAGGATAGTACTGTCTGTAATTTGTGAGGAGTTGTGTCTGTTGATGGAGATGGCTCCAAAGAAACCATTTGTTTTGACGGTATATCAAATTTTAATAGTCTTAGTGCCTGAAGTTTTTCTTCCTGTGATAAGGGAGGAAAAATGCTAACTGCATTGTTAAAATCAGAGTTGGCTGCAGATTAGGCAGGAGGGTTTGATTCCACAGGTGTGGAATTTTCAAAGTCACCTTTTAAATGCTTTATACCACAGGGTGGCTGACAGTCAGCAGAGCAGGATTCAGTCCTGCATTAAGCAAACAAAACTGAAAGCTTTGGCAACTGCAGGGAAGTAGAATAGCAGGTCATCTCTGGTGGAGAATGAGCTCTTTCTGATGGGTTTGAAGATCATTAAGAGGCTATTATCAGTAGAGGCTTTATCAGCAGTAGGATTTTCTCCAATCTGAGTCGGTGCTGGTGAGCCTGAGCTGTTTGCCTTGATACAGATGTCAGTGCAGACAAAGAGAGCAGCTAGCAGCTCAGGAGTTCAGTGTGCCTTGTCTGAAGAGGCACCAGCTGCACCAGGAAGGGGTGCCTGGAGTTGTTTGCCACACCAGTGCAGTGGCACAAGGGGCGAGCAGCCTGGGATCTGAATTCACACCAGAGATTAGCAGAATGCCTGCACTCAGCACTCTGTTGAATATTTATCTCCCTTCCAGGAGTTTTACTGCTGGTGTAAGATTGCCAGGACTAAATCACTTTTGCCCTTAAGAAGTCAGGCTGGTGCACACCCAGACTGGCATAAAGGGAACACTGCTACCTTTGTCGAAGAGTTTGCAGTGTTCCATTGTGCCTCAGGCTACCTACAAACGCCTTGCCTGCTTGGATAGTCACAGTGCTGTGAGAACAGCCATCCTGGCTCCTGCAGGGCTTGCTTCACACCCATGTCAGTGTGTGGGGCTGTGCAGTGTGAGTGTGAGATAAGCTTGGTTTAAAACATGGGCCTGTGCCTGCACACAGGTGGCTATGCTGAGGTAGCCCACATCATTTAATCCATCTGATAGTACTGCTCCAAAGAAGAAACTGTATTATCGCTTACAGCCTTTTGTATTATGGCTTACAGCCATTTGAAATATATTTGCATCATTTCAGCACCTCCTGTGCTTGCTCTGAGAGCCTTTCCAAACGAGAAATAATAATTGAAATATAAATTCCACATTGGAATTTATATATTGGAGTTTATTAAAAACATTGGGTTTTTTTTTTTTTTAATAAAAAAAAGCAATTCTGTGCATGTAGACACACTCAGTTGCACTTGTTATTCTGATCACCTTTGTCGTCATGTTTCTGACATGTATACTCACATGGAGTTCATATATAGCAAACTGTTATGACACGTGGAATTTGCCAGGATTACTCGGGACAGCAAATCTCCCAAGGAGTCGCTATTTCTGTATGGTGTTGTCTCAAGCATCGTTCAGGTACAGAAGTTCATCCTTCACAGCTACACAAATGCTTCCTTGTAATGCTCAGCAAACAGAAGCACCAGAACAAGTGGTAAGGGGGGAAGAGGCTGAAAACGAGGACCTCAAGGAGAAGCGTAACATTGGAAAAAGTTTGCAGATGAGCAGAGGATGCAGCTATGCTGCAGAAATTTGATGATGACAGCAGTGATTTGGTTCTTCTTAACGTCCAGGAGGAGGTTTGAGCCAAGAGCAAACTTCTGCAGAAGATGCAGAAGAAGGTGAGCCTGCAAAAACAGTTCCCTGTTTCCAATTCGGGGAGCATTCACTGGGATTATTCTCAGGATGGCTTTTTCACTCCTTAGTTCCACACTTCCTCAACCATTTTCCCTTCTCTGCTTATCCGTTTTTTAATGTTAATGAGATACCTTAGGGTGGTATATTTACAGAATGATGGCACCTGTGTCTAACATGCCATGTGTGCATGCGTTAGTACCTACGATGTTGATTAGACCCAGAGAATTTCTGGAGTGGGAAGGGACCCACATGGATCACCGAGTCCAGCTCCACTGCACGCATTTTTAGGAACTGCTGGAACAAACTTGCTCCACGACTCCGGCGTTCTCAAACTCCCCCCCTTCCCCAAGGGTTTTAAAAGCTGGCCGCCTTGATGTGCAGCAGGACACCGAGAGGAGCTCGTCTGTTATGGGAGAGGATGCGACTCCCTCCACTGACTGACACTGCTCACTGCATCCTCGGCAGCACCCGTTCTGATCACCCAAGAAAATGAGCTGTGCAAATATATTAAAAAATATAAAATCTATATATAAACGCATATTGTTTTTATATACATAAACAGCACCCTTACATCTTAGGCATGCTTGACAATCAGTTTTGCTCTGATTACATGAGGCAGAATCAGAGGAGTTTTGAAAACATGCGCCTATGCCTCAGAAATCTGCACGTTAAGAACTTGCTTAATTTAGGTTACCAAAGAAGTATGGCACCTTTTTCATCTAAAATAGGAATCCCGTGACTTTGTTAGCTCGGGACAGGGAACACATGGTGAAAATTTAAGCCCATTTGAAGCCTCAGTAATTTATGGGATGATGTGTCAAGTCTTCCATTTAAACAAATGTGGAATTCTCTTTCCAGATAAAATCTCATCCCAATTATTAATTATAAGTTAGAAAGCACTGAAGCTTTTGTTTTTAAGAGTGGGCGCTAACAGTAAGTGCTTATTAACTTCTTTATGTTTGAATTTTGCTAAATTGTTGGCTTCAGTTGAGTGTAAATCCAGATCACGGAACTCCTTTGGTGTTCTTGGTTTGCCACCATTGCTCTTCTATAAGCACCTTCTCACTCTCGCGCAGCGGACAGTGAAAGTGTAAGCTGCTGATCTACTTTGGCCAAGCTTTGGTTTTATCACATACCTCTGAATAAACCCTCTGACTAATTCCTGTTTCTGCGTCTAACCAATGTCTGTGCTTGTAGTAACCCCCACTTCTCTCTCTGCCATAATCCCAGCTAGTCATTTTGTTGTTTTTATGACGCAGCTGCGAGCTGCTGGGACAGAAATCAAAGATCTGCAGTCAGTTTGAGCTGGAGAAGATCAGTTATCTCAGCAGCAACCACAGTCTGGAGCAAGACATGAGGCTCTCCCAGCAGCTGCTGGATCAGGTGCAGTCCCTCATCCAGCGAGACTGCAACTGCAGCAATGAGGGGGAAGATCAAGTGCAAGTCTGTCTGGGATGAGGAGTCTGACTGCTGGAAAATTCTGTCAGAGCCGGACATTGCAAAAAAAACGCCTGCCTGCAGGTAAGAGGAGTGTCGGAGCCACAGTGCCATCCCATGGCTTCTCCTGGGCTCATCAGCAGGTCAATAAATGGCAATTGGACTGCACTCACTTGTGTCATCTGTGTACAGTGGAGGCTTCTGCCCTTCCACCAAGTCTAAATAACAACTTAATGAGGACAAAACTCGCTGGATCTACACAAAAATTTGGGCGATTAGGTGATACAAACTGGAGAGCTGGCACAGGATTCCCTGCTAAGCTGTCAGTTTTCTGTGTGCCTTCACTAGAGAGTGAATTTGCCGTTAGTGTTTAAATAAATCAGATGCCCTTTCTAAAGCTGTTTCTCCTAGGATCTCAGATCACTTTGATGTTAATGAAAAAGCCCTACAAAGGAGATATTACAGGGCTTGTTTAAAAGCTTGAGAAATTAAGGCAAGGCAGCATCTAGACTTGGGTGGGCTTTCCTGAGGCCTCACACCAAGCTTTGATTGGATTTTGGGTCCCTGTGTGATTCTCATCATCTGGAGCTGCCTCTGCCCGAGAGACACATTGCCCTCCTGTAAGACAAGACTCTCAAGGGCTCTTGTGACCGCTGTCTGATCCACATCCTCAGCTGCTGGATGCAAATCACTGCACGGCTCCCCAAGGCTCCTGTCAGCCCAATCATTAGCGACTTGTTGGGATTGGGGAACACGTTACTACTGCAAAGAGGACAACCCTTTAATGCTGTTTCTTCTCTTGGCAGTTCCAGCCCTGCCACAGCGCAACCCTGCCAGAAAGCTCTTTTGGCTGAGTGCGAAGAAGCAGCCCTGAGCTGTGCCCATCCTGCCAGGGCTCTGAGTGCTGGGACGCGGCAGGGTCAGGGCTGGGCGCTGTGTGCAGGCTGCTCGGGTGTGTGCTCCGCTGGTGCCAGCCGGCAGCTTTAGCAGAGGAGCCCCGAAGACCTACGTCGAGCAGGAGCTGCCGCCTTTTAGACTTCCTAAAATCGCTCATTTTAGGCTATTCGGTTCCTTCCAGGTAGCAGAATGACTTTTATTGCTGTAAGTTTACATTATTCCCAGATGCTGAGGAGGGCTTTACCCGAGCGGGGCTGAGCTACATCCCTGCCACGCGGACGCTGCTATCGCGCTGTGCCCAGGACACGGTACTTTTCATCGCACGCTTGGGGGCCTGCGGGCTGCTGGGCGCCCGCCTCCATTTCCCGCAGCACCCCAACCCTGTGCGGGCGGCGTCACGTGACAACTTTGTTCCTTCCCGTTTCCAGCGGGGAGCTGGCCGTCGCTGATTGGATGGCCGGGGCGCTGCGCTTGGAGCCCATTGGCTGATTCCTTGCCCCCGCCTGTTTCCCAGGATGCCCCACGCCGGCGAGAAAATGGCGGCGGCCGCGGTGCGGCTGTGGTGGCTGCTGGCGGCGGCGGCGGCGGCGGCCGCCGCGGCCGGGGCTGGGCCGCGCACCCTGGTGCTGCTGGAGAACGGCAACCTGCGGGACACGCACTCGCTCTTTTTCCGTAGCCTGGCGGGTAGGGTGGGGTGTCCCGAATGCTGTGTGCGGGGTTGGGGCCTTTGCTGCGAGAGGCACGGGAGCGGGTCTGGAGAGGGGAACGGAGCTGTGAGGGCTCTGGAGCGCAGCGCTGTGGGGAGCGGCTGAGGGATTTGGGATGGGTCACTCTGGATAAGAGGAGGCTCAGGGGAGATCGCATTGCTTTCTGTAACCCCAGAAAGGGGTGTGAGGTGGGGATGGCCTCTATGCCCACTAACAGGAATAGGTCTGGAGGTGATGGCCTCAGGTTGTTCCAGGGAGGTTCTGGTTTGATAAAAGAAAACTTTTTTTTTTTAGAAAGAGTGGTGATGCTTTGGTACAGGCTGCCCAGGGAAGTGGTGGAGTCCTTGAAGCTGTTCAGGAGCTGTGAAGATGTGGCACTGGGGGACATAGTGGGTGTTGTGGGGGGTGGGTTGGCTGTAGGACTGGATGATCTCGGTAGTGTTTTCCAAACTTATGATTCTGTATCTCATGGCTGCAGATAGGGGCTTTGAGCTCACCTTCCGGACCGCAGATGATGCTGGCCTCTCCTTGATCAAGTATGGGGAGTTCCTGTATGACAACCTGGTCATCTTCTCACCATCCATTGAGGGTATGAGCTGGGGAAGTGCTTCAGCAGTGATTCAGGGAGGAGCTTGGGGCCGTTTGGGGGTGGTTGTGAAAGACAAGGCTCTGGTATGGGACAGTCATGAGCTGTTGGTGTGCACTTGCAGATTTTGGAGGAAACATCAATGTGGAGACCATTACTGCTTTCATTGACGGTGGTGGCAGTGTCCTGGTGGCTGCCAGCTCAGACATTGGTGAGTGTGGTGCCTGTTGGGCTGTGGAGAACATCGCTACATGTCAACCCTGTCACACATACTTGCAGCAAACAGATCCTCTTCCTTGGAGCTCCTGAAAAATGAATGCAGTGGGAAAAACATAATGCCTAATTAGCTCGTAGGTCAGTGTCCTTCAGCTTTGCACTTCCTAGATGTGCTGGAGAAATGCTTGAGAAGAGGTCTTTTCTGGTTATTTGTGGATGAGAGCCTTAAGTAGATGCACTTTATGTGCAGTTCTGAACCTCAAGATTTGTGCTTTGAGAAGATGAATGCTTGGCCTGGGGTGAGAAATGAAACCAGCCTTTATTTCCATTTTTGAATGGGAATTTAGCAGAGGGAAGTTGCAGTGCTCAGAGTTTGGCTGGTAGAGTGCTGAATGTGTCACTCTCAGCTAAACACATTTTGAGTGTTGAGACTGGGTTGCATTCTTCTGAGCCCTCTGCATTCTGGAATCTTGTTCTCCTTTCAGGTGACCCACTGCGGGAGTTGGGAAGTGAGTGTGGGATAGAGTTTGATGAAGAAAGGACAGCTGTCATTGACCATCACAGCTATGATATATCAGACCCGGGCCAGGTGAGCATCTTTATCTGCAGGTTTGGGGTTTTGTTAATGAGAACATGTGTGTAAAGGTTGAGAGAAGAATCTTCTGTCCTTATTTTCCTTCCTTACTTCCATCCCTTCTCTGCTGTTCACAATAAAGTTGTAAATACTGCTGTTCAACAGCATTCAGTGTTGCAGCAGGCAGAGTGCTGGCACAGCACTGCAGCTCTGTGTGGGGAGTCTCTGCCCTGAGTCCATCTTTCTGAATTTGCTGGATTTGATCTTACTGCTACCCTGGGGAGTGTCAGTGTCACTGCGTCTGTTTCATCCTCTGAAGTGTGTGTCTGGTTAGTTTGTGGTAGGTTGAAGAAGAAGAACTTTACAGGTGACACTTTGAGATGCAGGAAGGGTAACTTTTAGTGCCGGGTGCTATTGAGAGATCTTTGTGGAATTGCATATGTTTCCATGTTTTCTTTCCTTTTGTTAGTCAGTGCTTAAACATGAAAACCCTCTGTTAGGTCTGAACTTACTCTGATAGTTCTTATTTAAAAGAAACTGTTTAAGTTGTATGTGGATGCTGTCCTATCTTAAAGGTGAAAGCTACTCAGATAAGTCAACTACTGTAGTGTTACTGTTTTTATCAAAAGGGAGTTTTATATTTCCTGATGTATCTTCATATTTGATTTACTGTAGTTAAACAAAAGAGCTGCTTTTCTGATTTTCTTTTTAATGAAGTTGTAACATTTATACAATGGCTGTTCAGTTTTGATGGCCTGTAAAAACAAAGTTGACTTTCAGATAGAAAGAGAAGCTGTTCTAAGCTTGCTGTTCTAAAACCTGACAATTACTGGAAGTATATGTAAATACGTTTGCCTGTGCAGTGCATTTACACAGATCTCTCTTGTTTCCTCCAAGCACACACTCATAGTAGCAGATGCTGAAAATCTCCTGAAGGCCCCCACCATCGTGGGGAAAAAGGCACTGAACCCCATTCTCTTCCGAGGAGTTGGGTAAGACCTGCCACAGCCAGGTGGCTGCTTTTGGGGAAGCAAAAACCTTGATGCTGATGTGAGCTAGGGGCTGGGTTAGCCTAGTGTGAGCAACCTGCCTTCATTTCGGATAGAACCAAAAGAAAATTTCCAAAACAACTTAGGTTTTGCCTCAGTGATGTTTCTTCATATAAATTAATGAAGTTTGACAGCGTATCTCAAGAAAGTAGTTCATTTCTGTAAGTGTGCAAATTCTGCAGCTTTATAAGTACTTGCAAGGATAAGGAGGTTTGTGCAGCTCAGTCAGTGCCTGCAGCTCCCTCTGGTTATTGATGCCACTCTTTGTGCCTCTCCCCACAAGGATGGTGGCTGATCCTGACAACCCGCTGGTGCTGGATATCCTGACTGGCTCTTCTACCTCATACTCCTTCTTCCCAGATAAACCCATAACTCAGGTACATTCCTTTTACTTTTTCTCTTCCTTAGTCAAGTCCCTTAGATTCCAGCAACTTTGAGAAATGGATATTTACATGGTTAAACTCTTGTTTGATTTTGAAAGTCAGGCTTCCGGATGTCTCCTTGAGAATCTTCCTCCTTGCTTTTTGTTGGTGGGAAAATGTCCAGTGTGAGTGATACTTTGATATAGGCTGATACTTTTTCCAAAGTAAACTGCCTTTAAGCGACTTCATCCCAAGGAGAGTGTAGATGCAAAACATTGTAAATTCCATTCCTGGTTGTTCTGAGTAGTTAGCTGAGGTGCTTGGCTTCTGTTGAACTGCTAAGTGTGCTATATGTGGTCAGACTTCTCCATCTTAAAGCAAACTTGTGGCAGTAATGAAATCAAATAACTTGGAGACTGAACTCTTCTTTAATTACCTTTAAGTTGACTAAATGCTCTTTCAAATGTGCTTCTTTTCAGTATCCACATGCAGTTGGGAAGAACACCCTTCTGATCGCAGGGCTCCAAGCAAGGAACAACGCTCGCGTTGTTTTCAGTGGCTCTCTGGATTTCTTCAGCGATGCTTTCTTTAATTCTGCTGTGCAGAAAGCTACTCCTGGCTCCAAACGGTACACCAGCCTCCTGGCATCCCTTCTTGAGGCGTACCTGGGGGGCTGTGTGATCAAGGAAATAGGCCACAAATGTTCATGCTATTTGAAACAGCAAGAAGCTTGAATGCAAATAGTGTGTGATGGGTTCCTTTGGCCTTGAAGTGCTTTGGAAAGAAATTCTCTTAAACTCAGGATAGCTTTTTCTTGTCCTAGTTTTGCTTTTGGCATGTAGATTTTTTATTTTTTTTTTTTTTTTCAGAGTGATTTTCATGTTTTCTTTGTCTTCCCTCGTCTCCAGGTATTCACAGACCGGTAATTACGAGCTGGCTGTTGCCTTGTCTCGTTGGGTGTTCAAGGAAGAAGGCGTGCTGCGTGTTGGGGCCGTGTCTCACCACCGTGTGGGGGAGCTGGCACCTCCTAATGCTTACACCGTCACCGATCTGGTGGTGAGGCTCCACTTGGGGGGGCTTGCTTGGAATGTGCTCTTCTGTTGTGTGGGCAGGAGGCGACATGGAGCTGAAAAGTACAGCTGGATCCATTTTCATACTCATACATACTTTTCATACATAAGTATTCATACATGCTTATTCTTTGACTTCTGAAAGCTGCTTTGATTACTGATACCAGAATGTGTTTACCAGAGAGGGAACTTAACTTACTGGGAGAATTCCTTAGTCTCTTTGAGCTGCTGTAGTCATATGCTGGGCTTGAGCTTTGTTTTTAGCCATCCCTGCTGCACCCTGTTGATGTGTTGTGGGTTTGTTCCAGGAATACAGCATTGTCATCGAGAAGCTTTCCAACGGAAAGTGGATCCCCTTTGATGGAGATGATATCCAGCTGGAGTTTGTCCGCATTGATCCATTTGTGAGAACTTTCTTGAAGAGAAATGGTAGGCTCCCCCTCACCTCTTATGCCTTGTGGTGGGATGCTTTCTCTCTTGGTGTGGTGGCGTTGTAGCAGGAAGACCTGTGAAAGCTTTCGCAGCTTCTCCCATTGCTTCTGTCAGCTCAGCTTTGTCACAATCTTTTCCATAGGTGGCAAGTACAGCGTGCAGTTCAAGCTCCCAGATGTCTATGGAGTGTTCCAGTTTAAAGTGGACTATAATCGCCTGGGTTACACTCACCTGTACTCCTCTACTCAGGTAAGGAATGGCGGGAATTAATTACGTAAGAAAAGAATGTTTTTTTTATATTACTGCTAAGTTGTGTTTTATCTGAACATACAATGAATTTCAATACTTCTGATTTTTTTTCTTATCTTTTGATTTGCTTTTTGAGATTTGGAAATGAGCTCCACAAAAAACTGGTAGTGGTTTCTTCTTCCTTGAGCTGGTGTTACACATTTACAGTGAATGCCCACATAGAAATAATCTTACTGTTACAGTGGCTTGATCTGTGCATGTGGTTGGAGCTGTGGAAGTACATGGGACACTGAGAATTGTTTTCTGTTTTGGCTGAGGATGTGGTTTCATCCTGGAAATGAATCGTTCGCTTGCCTTTTCAATAATGTAACAGGTTCTGGGGATTGGAGGGAGTCAGCTGGATGCAGGACACTGTATCTGTCCTTGTGTACCACCAAACTCAGAAAGAATGCCTGCTTCTTCCTTAGGTGTCTGTGCGTCCCCTCCAGCACACGCAGTATGAACGTTTCATCCCCTCGGCGTACCCGTACTACGCCGGGGCCTTTTCCATGATGGTGGGCCTCTTCATGTTCAGCATTGTCTTCCTGCACATGAAAGAGAAGGAGAAATCCGACTGAGCTCCCTATGGGAGGAAGAGCCTTTTCCCTGTTGCCATGCACAGATGGGCAGCTCTCAGGGGCCTTACTGTAACTGAGGACTGGTAGGTGCAGCCCTGGTTTGATCTTTTTTTTTCTTTCTTTTTTTTTTTTTTTTTAATCACATGGGTTGACTAATAATAGAGAAAATGAACCAGATATTTGCGGGGAATCCGTAGTCAGAATGTTTGCAAATGTGGAAATGTGTCATTCCTGGATTAGCTCAGTGCTGCTGTTTTGTTTACCTGGCCCCTTGGTTGGAATTATTTTGGTTTGAGATTAATTCCATTGTTGAAATAAAGTCTTAGTCCTCTCACTGTGCATTGAAGCAAGCTGATTATTGTGGTGCTCTGGCTGGAGGCCCCTCTGTGTGGTGAGGAGCAATAGGGGGATCAGAAGGGAATGCTTTCTGTATGGAAAATGAGTGCCGTGGGGAGAGGCGTACCACACAGAGCCCATCACTCCATCCACTGCTTTGCTTTTGGGGCTGGTGTTTTTCCATGACTCAACTCCGCTCCTGGAGTGGTGCATGTGCAGGGCAGGTGAGGATTTCACCACCACCCCTTGAGGTTAGCAGCCCTTTGCAACACACAGCCCTCATGCCCAGACACATGCACACTCCTCTGCAATAGCTTTGCCTTCCCGTGCATCTCTCAAGCAAATTAACACTGACATTTCACACTCTAGGGGTTGGAGAAACAACTTGACCTGGCAGCAATAGACTGTCAGCCTTTCTGGCTGGCCCTGCAGCCCTCTGGGAGGCGTGAGCAGGTTTGAACTTGGTAAGCTACAGAAACCTGGGGAATGCAAATCAAATTGTGCTGGGGGAATGCCTGTTGTTGCCTAGCTGTATCCTGGAGCTTGGGCTCTTTCCCCATGGCTCCATGGAATTTAGGCTTAAGGGCTAAACAACTGCTTTGTGAGCAGCCCTTAAGTACGTTTTTCCTGAATGCTGACCCTATGCTGTGCTCTTGAATGCCTCAAAAGGCAGTCAGAGGAGCGTGCAGCACCTGAAAAAGCACCAGGATTGCAGCTGTGCAAGCTGACTCTTGCCCCCATGGGCTGTAGGAGCTGCTAAAATGCATCTGGAGTGTTCTGGGACACCTTAAATGCACATGGATAAGTGGAGGATATCCCAGAAACCAACCCGGGGCGCTCTGGGTCTCTCAAAGCGGTGTCCTTGGAGCCCCAAAGGAGCTGGGCTGACAGACGGGCACAGAAGAGTAGTGCGGGGTGTCCCACGTACGCCGCACTGAAGGCTGCACCAAACGGCGCTCCGATGGGCTCTGAGCATCCCCCGAATGCCTCACAAGCAAACGGGAGCGCTCAAGAAAAGCTCCCGAGAGCAGCGCAGCGCCCACAACGAAGCGGATAGGCGGGGTGCCGCCGGGCGCGGCTCCGCTCGGCGGTGGGGGCGGGACGTTTCGCGACGGCGACGCTTTGCGGCGGGCGCGTTGCGACGGCGGCGGTTGTGGCGGCGGGCGGCGGTTGTGGCGGCGGGCGGCCATGCTTCTCACCGTGTTCTGCCTGCGCCGCGACCGCAGCGAGCTCACCTTCTCCCTGCAGGTGGACGCCGATTTCGAGCTGCAGAACTTCCGCGCCCTCTGCGAACTCGAGTCCGGCATCCCGGCAGCCGAGAGTCAGGTCGGGGCCCGCTTCCCTCGCGCCGCCCTCTCTCGGGGGTGCGCGGCGTCCGCCCGAGGCCCGTCCTGCCTCTGGAGGGCGGCGGTTCCGCGGGGAGGAGCGCGTCCTTCGGGGCCTCGGATCCCGGGAGTGAGGAAGGCAGGGCCGGCTGCGGGCTCCTCGCCTCCTTCCCCTCTCTTCAGAGAACGTTTTGAGGCTTTCCCCCGTTTTCTGGGAGCTGTGGAGGCGGCTGTGGACACGGCGCTGCTCCCACACGCGGGGAGCCGCATCGCGCCCGGTGCTGGGCTCACAGAGCTGCCCGGAGCCGGGCTGCGGCGTGCTGGGGGGACCCCGGAGGGAGTTTCTCAGTCTGCTCTCTGCCTTTTGTCACAGTTTGCTCGCAGGCGTTGTGCAGCTGGACAAGGCAGTGTCAGCTCTGTCGCTTTATCTCGGCGTGCTTGGCAGAGTTTGTGAAGTTTTGTTTCCTGAAGTTTTTGCTTTGTGAGCCATTTCCCACTCTACATTAAGAAGGCGTTTTTCCAGTCAAGTGGATGTTAGTCAGCGACGGAGGACTGTGAGACAGGAAAGCTGCGTGCCCTGCTGAGCAGGTTCCCAGGGCCTCACCTGGCTTCAGACTGCTTTCCTCTGCCCTCGTGAAGCTCTGATTTTGCTGCTTAGTGATGAGAGGCACAATGCTCTCTGGTTCTGAGATTGACATGCCGGTGTGTGGGGATTATTGTGCAGTAGAACCTGTGCTCAACACTGGAGCAGCTGTAGACATTGGTTTGAGTTGAGAGACACCCCTGAGAAAGTGTAAGGGGATGGTGTTGATGTAACCTTTAACACAAGAATGAAACCATTGCCTAACTTGTTTTCCAGAGCAGTAGAAAATCAAGGTTATGTGGATCTTGCATTAGGAAAAAAGCTCTTTGTCTATGAGAAGTAGAAAGGGAGCCACAGCAGTGTATATAGGGCTCCTGCCTTCTGGGCTTGCTTGCAATGCTGTGTTACAGCCGATGAGGCACCAGCATCTCTGATGACTCCTACAGCAGGTGACAGGGCCAGCCCCTGCTATGTGACAGGGATGTTCTCTGCCCTCCGGAAGCTGTGAGCGCTTGGTAGCTCAGTGACCTTGTTTGCAAAGCTGCCCCTCTTGCGTCACGGTGACCTGTCAGCTTTGCATCTATTTCAGGATAGCAAGGGCTCACGTACTTCTGTGCATGCTTTTGCTGGGAGTTCCCTTTGCATCTTTGCTCTGCTGCAATTAAACTGCCGCAGCTTTGTGATTACAGGGACTACAGGTAACATGGGTCAACTCTGCTTTTCAGGAGTGCTTCTGCTTGCTTTCTGTTCACCTGTCTGTTTATACATTATTCTGTTTCCTTTTAAAAATTTTTTTCCAAGTGTGAATTTATTGTTCCTTCCCCTGCTCTTTCTGTCTGCGTTTGTGCAGTCTTCTTTGGATCTTCAGTAGAAAGAAGGCTACAAAACATAAATTATCAGCAAAGCAGTTCTGTCAAAAGATTTTGCATGCCTAAACTACCCCCAAAACCAGGGGACAGTGTGGGTCCTTGTGTTGCACCCATCAAATTTGGTTTTACTGCACATGACACTCATTGCCTTACGGTAACACTTACTGCTTCCTGGCAAAAAAAAGAAGATGCTTTTAGTAGCGAGGACCGTGCAGGGTCTGTGAACCACAGAGTGAGTCTGAGTCTTTATCATTTGGTGAAATTCATTCCGGGCACTGTAGTTTGGGGTGGAGGTGACTGGTGAAGCCCATGGCTTTGAGGAGTGGAGGACTGGAGGGTGGCACAAGATAGTGTGTGAGCTGCAGCTGGGTTGTGCTGATAAGGGGAGGTGTAGCAGGAAGAGCAGAGGGCAAGAAATTTGGCTCGCTGTTTTCTCTCTCGCATCGAGCAGATGCCTTTTGTGGAGAAGAAGAGGGAACCTGGAGTTAAAACTGACTTTTCTGTGTCGTTCTGGCAGTGGTGGTATATCCTTCCTCCCTCTATGTGTACGTTGGGTCGATTTGTAGCACTGTGGGCTTCTTTGAGAGAGGAATGTTCCTGGTGTATGAGCTTTATTTTGCTGACAACTGATTTCATGACTGGGCTTTCTTGCTTCATGAAGACGTTCTCCCCGGTGCCACTGTGGAGAATCCACACTATGTGGTGTGGCTGCCTGCTTCCTGCCTGGGTTGCCTCTGGATGAGCTCGTGCTGTGGCTGCCTGGCTGGCATACAGCTCTGAATGCTGCAAACTGCATAATTGGACTGAAATGAGAAATGAAATCAGTTCGTTTTAGCAGCAAAGCGGAATGGGTCAAACGTGCTTTAAGCCTTGCTGCTGATGGATGTGGAGCGAGTGCTGAGCACTTAATGCACTGTCCAAGGCGTTAAGGCTGAATGTTTGTAAATCCAATCCTAGCAAGACGACAGGGGTAAAACCTCACCTAAACTGATTAGCTCATGTCTCTTAGAGCGTCTGCACAGAGAAACTGTCATTTAAGATTTGCGCGTGCAGCTGGGATTTGCTGCAAGCTTACTTTCTCCACAGACAGCAGTGCTCAGAGTCAGGCTGTGTGTGTATGTGTGGTCATGTGAGAGGATGTGCCCATCACAAGCCAACCTTAATAATGCCAGTAACGCGTCTGCATGCCTTAGTGTAGTTTGCAGGTGGGTCTGTGTTCACTTTGAAGGGGACTCACAAGCCAGTTGAGTGCAGTACCGTTGATGCTGTAGTTACTGAGAGGGTAGAAACCTCATCTTTGTTGCTAATGGTGTGTGTTTTTCCTGTTCTGATAATTCTGGCACAGAAGCCGTAATGTTTAACAGATACGGTTACTGGGATGCCAAAGACACATCTTCAACAGAACTCCTGTTCTTTTAAGGAGAATGGTAGAGGTTTTGTGGAATCAGAAGCCCAGAATGTCATTCTGGTCACAGGCAAGTCTTGTGACGGTGCACATCTGCAGTAATTGCCTGTTGAAATTTCAAGGAAAGCATGGACATAATTTAGGACATCTGTAGGTATTACAGATCTAGTGTTAGTAGAAATGTTCCTACATAACAAGTAGAAATCTTTTGTTTCCATAACGATGGTTATTCATTTTTTATCTCAGTATGTTTTTATATTTGTTGAGTTAGATTAGAAAATCATAATAGAAAAGGGTGTGACTTTATGTATTATAGTCAGAAGAAATTGATTCCTTGATTCCTGCCACTGGTTGCAGTGATGTTTGGAGGCTGATGGTTTGGGTCTGAGTGGACTTACATCGCTGAAGTAAAGCAAAAATGGCTGAGATAATCACAGAAGTCTCTCTGAAAAGCAGTTGTTGTGGGGAGCTGTGTTCTGGGTAATGGAAGAAATTGTTGCTCTGTAGATGATTCAATCCACTGTCTGTCCTGATGGATGCTGCCTGCATGTATACAGCTGAGTCTTTGGTTAGCAAATGCAGAGCTGGGTGAAGGTAACGCTATGGGAAGCAGTCACGAGCTGGGTAATAACAGAGATGTGATTTTGGAAATGTGTGGCAAACAGGTCTGGTGTAAGCTGTTCTTTCCTTCAAAGATCTTGGCCTCTAATTAAGAGACGAGCCTTTCTCTGAGATGCTGAGCTTTGAGAAGTGGTTGCTGGCTTTGGATAGGAGAGATGCTGGGTACCTGCCCAACCGCTTCGTGTTAAGGTCTGCCTGTGCCTGAGGTCCAGGTGCTTGGGCAGGGCTTGTCTGTGACTGTGCTCAGGGCTGCACGCCTGTTCTGAGGCTTGAGGTGGGCCCACAGGAGTGGCTGAAACATGTTTCTAAAAAGAAAGTAAGTCAGATCCTGATCTGCTTGGTCACAGTTGTTGTTTTCTCCTTGCGTTCTCCCCGTGAGCAGATTGTCTATGCGGAGAGGCCTCTCACTGACAACAACAGATCCCTGGCCTCCTATGGCTTGAAAGATGGAGACGTGGTGATTTTACGACAGAAAGAGACCATAGAGCCACGGCCCTCGATCCGTTTCCCAGGTGAGAAGTGATGCATTTGCTCTGAGCATCTGAAGGCTTTGCTGTTGTCTCATTAGTCTCTAACACCTTGCTAGGCAAAACTTCAGAGGAAGGGTAAGCTGTGGCTGGGGGACCTCCAGAATTAGCTGAAGGACTCATCATTTGGTGGTTCTAAGAAAGCAAAGAATGTTTCACCATTCTGGGGAAAGTTCAGAAACCCATGTAGCTTGCTCAGAACTGCCGTTTGTGTAGAGGTGTGTGACTGTTCATATATGGCTGCTCCTTTCCTGTTCTGTGCAGTGGTGCAGGAATGTGTGCTCAGGGTGGCTCAGGTGCATTAAGGGGCTCTTGCAGTACATGCTCCCATCTGTATTCGGACAGATACACAGAGAAACTGCATCTTAACAAATGCAGGTACGCAGTCATGCACACAAGCAAGAGAGTCCTTGAATACTGTGAGTGTGCTCCTGGTCTTACCTCTCTCCTGCCTTCTGCACCGATTCCTATCAAGTCCACTTCTTGAAAGGATTGCTGCCTGAGGAGGTCTTGGGTGAAGTTCTTGTCCTCCTGCTGTGGCTGGAGGGTTACCTGCAATGCACTTGCAGAAGTGTTGCTTTTTTTTTTTTTCTTTTGCTTGAGTTTTTCTTTCTTTCTTTTTTTTTTTTTTTTAATTTCCACTCAGAGAGATTGAGAAGTGCCTTAGGCACTGGGTTTAGCCTCGTGTTCCTTCTGTGCTGTTCACATTTGTGAAGCTGGACTAGTGTGTGATTCAAAAAGTGCATTTCTGGGGATGCAGAGCAGGCCAGTTACATAAGGAAATGCCAGCTTCCCTCACCCAGTAATCTGGCTGTGTGGCAGTGTGCCTCTGTACTCAACACCTCTACAGAGTGGTGTGGTTAGGTTGGTATCTACAGATCCTATAGCTAGAAACATTATCACGGTGGAGAGGGATAATCAGAAATAAATGAAAATGCTCACCATGTCCTAGGCTCACAGAAGAACTCCGCAAGGAGTTATGTCCAGGAAGAGATCCTTCCTCAGTGGCAGACAGCCCTGACATGGGGTCCAGGAGAGGTGCAACCAGGCTCTACCACTTCTGGTCACACAGCTGAATTGCCTTCACCTGTGCTCCCATGGCTGACTCTGTTTACCTCAGATCAATCAGAGGTTCAGGCCGTGATTCAACAGTTCCCATACAGCACCTGTTGCAAACTGCTGTTAAAAGGACCTGGTCTAAGAGCCTAGCATTAAGACCGACCTACCTTTCCCATAGTTATTATACTTACTTTTTTGAGCAGAACTGCAAATAAGAAGTGCTGATGTGTTTGCTCTCTTTTCCCTCCAGCCCTGCCAAGGATCGACTTCAGCAGCATTGCGGTTCCTGGGACGTCGGCTCAGCAGCGTCAGCCACCAGCACAGCGTCTTCGCCCGTCGCCTCCCGATGCGCCTTTGTTCCCTCAGGGTTTGGAAAACCCAGCATTGCTACGGGAGATGCTGCTGGCCAATCCCCACGAGCTGTCCCTGCTGAAGGAGCGCAATCCGCCCTTGGCAGAGGCGCTGCTCAGTGGAGACCTCGGTAGGTCGGGTTTTTCGCTGCAGAGGCGGTTCAGAATCTGTCTGCGCCCAATTCCAATGCCAGTTACCATACCCCAGCTGCCTGGGGTCCTCGCTGCTGGCTTATTGATGGTGTTCATGCAAGGCGCTGGTTGGAAGCGCTGGTGGCAGAGTTCCTCTCTTTCTAGCCGTTTGGGTGTGTTTCTCCAGGTTGGGTTTTTGAACTGCCTGTGTCCCCTGCTTTGAAGTACATGCATGGATTAGCTGAGTTTCTGTGAGTGCAGGTGGCTCAACTCCTGATTTTTTTTTTTATGCTGAGTCTCTGAATGCACTGCTTCCACTGCTGTGCTGTGTTTGCAGCACTCCAGAGGTCAGCGAGAGCTCAGCTGAGAGCAGTGTGCTCTGAGACCATCTCTCCTTATAGTGGTTAGCTGCTGAAGAAGCAGACATCAAAGAGAGAGTGAAAAAGGAACCAGTAGATGGTGTCTTTAGGGAGCGTTCCCATTAGGAATAGTCGTAAATGTTTACATCTCTCTTAATCTTGGAAGTGTAGTTTTGCAGTGGGCACTTCACATAGCATAGATGAATTGTAGTACAGCATCCCCCATTTTCTCTGCAGCTGATTTTATTGTCTTATTCTTTGTCTGATTAAAGTTTTGATCTCTAGTCCCCTTTTAAGTACAAAGAATGGTGTTTTGGGCATTGAATAATGTCCTTCTAAGCCTCTGCAAGTCTTTAGATAGGAAATAAATCTGGTTGAGCTTTGGGAAATGATTGAAGAGAAGAACCATGTAGCAGACTTGTTCCCTTTCAAGGTTACATGCTAGTGATTTATCTGTTAAAGAGGGGAGCTCACATGGATGTTGATGACTACTGCATTGTTTACTTCGGACTTCTGCTCATATCCCTGTTAGTTGTGTTGTTGTGTGATGTTTTTTTATGCCTCCTTTGAGTGTTGCATCTGTAGTACAGAGCAGTTTTCTCATCAGCCGGAGAAGAATGTGCTGCAGCTGGCATGAGATGCAATGTCAAGCCAGGACACCCACATCTGGCTCACCTGCTGACCTGTTTTGTCTGTGGTGCACATAAGGCTTTACCTCAGGTGTGCGTCTTTAGTTCCAAATCGCTGCAGTGGGATGCCAGAGGGAAGTGCTTTTATCTGGTTGTACTCTCATTGTTTTGTACTGCTGCTATGAGTGTTTCTGTTCTAATTCTGATGTCCAAATGTATGAACAGATGTGTACCATGTGGCTGTGCTGGGTGCATTGTGGGCACATCAGAAAGCACGTGCTCTGTGGAAACTAATTAGATAAAAAAACACCAGAACAGCCACCAAATGCTTTCCTGAGCACGTAATTGTCTCTGAGCCAGCAAGTTTTTTGATGGGAATTGCATTTCTTGAAGCAAAACCACAACCTTCTGTGTTTACAGAACTTAATTTATTACCAGGTCTCTTTGACATATACTTGATCTGATCTAAACAGTAAAGAATAGTCAGAAGGCATCTGAAAAATGGAGATCTGAAAAACATGCAGCTAAACCTCCTTAAGCAAGTGCCTCTCCTCGCACCTCTTGACTGCAGAGTAGGCATTCACCTTTAGGGATAATAAAACCTGTGTTGCTTGGGCTTAAAAGTAAGTTCTGTTCCTATTTATGCCTTTGGATCTTGAGTTTGCTCTTTGCTGAATTTACAAACTTATTTTTCAGCAGATTGCTGAGTGGAAAACGTGGTAGATTTTGCAAGCTGCTCTTGTAGATGGGCTGTCTTGTTCAGAGCAGTGAAATCTCACTTCTCTGTCTGTTGGGAATTCTTCAAAATACACATGCACAATTCAAAGAAGAAGCTTGAGGGAGAGTTCTGTATTCCTGATATCTGTTGCAGGTGGTTTTTTCCAGATTTTTGGAGTAGTTTGTAGGCAACCCTTCCTGCAAAAGAACAATGAGTTGCTGTTTCAATAGCAGCTCTTACTTTTAAATACTGTCTCTTTTTTTCCCCCTGCCCCCACTGCCCTTTTTTTTTTTTCTCCCTACAGAAGAGTGAGCACAAGAGAATTGAGTTTGTTTGTGCCCTACTGGCATTGCAGTGTTTGGGTAGCAGAACAAGGAGGACTGGCTCTGTGCAGTTCTTTTTCATCTCAGCAGATTCCCAGATTTGGCACCAACATTTAGGGTCCATCCGTGCTGCCTTCAGATGAAGCCTCTTGTGCTTGTGCAGCTGATTCTATCTTTGATTGCACGTTGACACAAAAAGAAGTGTTTGCTGTGGCAGAATATGATTTGTAAGAGTAATTTCCAGTAAAAAGCATTCCTGTATGTCTTTATTACTGCAGATAAATTTACCAGGGTACTGCTGGAGCAACAGCAGGACCGAGCCCGACGGGAACAAGAGAGGATCCGACTGTATTCAGCTGACCCTTTTGATCTTGAGGCACAAGCCAAGATAGAAGAAGACATAAGGTAGCAAACCAAAGTCACTAGCAGGCTTTGGAGATCGTCATGGTGTTTTTTTTTCCGGAGGGTGCTTCCCTCCAACTTGGAGGCTACAAAGAGTGTGTTCAGAAAGCAGATCCTGCCTTAATAGAGAAATCTGCCTTTGGGGTTATGCTTTGAGCCACCTTAGCAAGTGGTAGGATTGAGAACTGGGGACGTGTGGTTGTGCACAGATGAAGCAGCAGCACTGCTGTGTGTGTGAGGTCTCAAAACTGCCTAAGTTGGGCCTCTCTGAAACCAGTAGAGTTGTGGAAAGCAGTGAGCATATTCAGCTTTTTGCTGAATAGCTGCATCCTTCAGAGGTGGTACTTATGTGCCTTGGTTGTGTCTTGAACCTGAGGACCTGTGCTGGTCTTTGACCTGAGCTCTCTGCACAGCAGTGGTGTGTCTCCTCCCACGCTGGACTCTGCACCTCACTGCTATCAGAAGAGGTCTATAGAAACATGTTCTGCTCGTGAGCCCTTGCTCCCTCTGTCCGTCTTCCACGTGTAATTGCATGGGGGTGAGGCATGATTTCTTAAATGGAATGATGAATCCTTGAGCTGGAATGTGACTTGCAGTTTAGTCCTTGTTAAGGAAGTGTCCTTCTGACATGGGCTTACTGTTGATAATAGCAAAAGTTAATTTGTGAAGAGTCATTCTTGCATTATGACTGACAAGGTGTTGGTACTGGATAATGGCTTAGCATAGCAGTGCTGAAAAATACAGTGCGTGAATTTGTTGGTAAATCATTGCTTGGAGGCAAAGGAACACTTTCCTTGCTCAGTACATGAGGGAAAATTGGGGCAGATAAAGGGAATATGTCCAAGGTTGTGCAGCTGTTGGGTAAAACTTGGGCATCTAGCAGTCCCCAGGTTTCACAACCTGTTTAGTATCTCAGGTTACTGGAATTCTTGCTTAATCAGCTGTCCTCTGCCTGAGATTGATTGGGAGTTCCTGCAGGCATCCACAGTTTCTTGAGACACATCTGTCCTTCTGTGGAACATCAGGAACGGAGAAAACAGAATAATGGATTCAGCAAGAAAACTGAACCTGCAAATCAGCTGCACTATATCTGATTTAAATGGAATAGCAAAAGACAACATAATGTGAAGCTCTTTGTTTCACAGGCCACTAGCAGCAGGGTAGCAGGGGGCTTTAGCTTCCACGTGAGCCAGGTCACTGTTAGTTGCTCTTAGCTGTTTTCCTCCCACACCAAAAAAACACATCTATCCGTCCTGCTGTGGGAAGGCTACAGAAAATGCATGAGAGGAGCTTGGTTTTATCTTTGCTGTCTGAGGAGGAAACGTGAAATGGCATTAAAATGGGAAGCCCATGTCCTTTCTTAGATAAAGCTGTTTAAGATGTAGTCAGTGTGGATACCTGTTGCTTTCAAGGTTGCTGTCAGGGCCACGATTTGATTCTCAGTGTTTTTTTCTGTAGGCTTGAATTTGCAGCGAGGCATGTGCTCGTAGCAGTGTTCTCACTGCAGTTTCAGTTATAAGCCTCCTTTCCTTTGCCTGAGAGAGGCAAAATACCAGGGAAATGCTGGAGGATTTTAATGTTGAGCTGCGCTGTGGGATCCCAGTGTTGTAGCTACTGGCAGCATCTTCATCACATGCCCTGTTTCCTTCAGAGTGACTGATTAACTTGCTGGTGTTTGCTTACAAGTTCTCCATGTTAGCTCTGTGATGATGGGTTTCTTGCCGACAGGTCATCACGTGCAGGTGTGCTGCAGTGTGAGCTGTGCAAGGTGTGGGGAAGAGCAGTCCTCCTGGCTGCAAGGGAAGTGGCTTGGTATGTGTGAATTAAGCCAAGATCATTACTAGCAATCCCTCTGCTGAGAAGGCTGTGTTTAGCTAAGCAGTGTTTGTTGTGGTTTAGAAATGATGTTTGTAGCTAATGCAAACTGCAGCAGGTGGGGTTGTCAGGTCTGTAAATCAGAGGGATGCTCATAAGGGTTTGCTAATGAGAGAGGTCTGATTTTTTTTTCCCTTTTTTCTCTGTTCAATTTAGGCAACAAAATATTGAAGAAAATATGACGATAGCAATGGAAGAGGCGCCCGAGAGCTTTGGCCAGGTGGTGATGCTTTATATTAACTGTAAAGTCAATGGACATCCAGTGAAAGCTTTTGTTGACTCAGGTGAATTACTCCTGCTTTCATCTCTTTCTCCATTCTCATTTCCCTCATTGAGGGAGAGAATAAACACTCAAAATTTTTGCCTGAAATATTTGTTTGTTATAAAGCACTGTTTTACAAGATTTTAAAGCACCTAATTAAAATCTCAGAACAATCTGGGCTTCAAGGCAAACTGCCAATTGTGGAGACTGTTTGTGGAGCAGCACAAATGAGTGGCTGAACACCCCAGGTCAAGGCTCCTGTGAGGATCTCTGGTGCCTCATGGCTGCAATGCCAAAATGGTCACTGCTGGGCGTGTGCCTTATTTTAGTTTACAGATAGGGGAACTTTGCCAGCCTTAGTGCTGTACCTCCCATCCACCACGTTAAAGTACTCAGCTCTGCAGCAGTATGTACCTTACTGCCCACGCTCATCTGTGAGTGTATACATCGTAAATTCAAAGCTGTGGGTTTCATTAAAAAAAAAACAAAAGCCTTTTATGCAGTGACACAGTTGCCTCATGCAGGTGATGTGGTTTCCCTGCTACCGAGTCCAAGATCTTAAGCCCTTCCAGGAGAGTATTTTAATTTGTGATGCCCTGTCAAGACTTCACACAAATTCTGTTGCTGTTAGGTGCCCAGATGACCATTATGAGCCAAGCTTGTGCTGAAAGGTGCAACATAATGAGGCTGGTGGATCGGCGGTGGGCTGGCATTGCTAAAGGTGTAGGCACTCAGAAGATAATTGGCAGAGTGCACTTAGGTAAGTACTGCCATTCTTAGCTTTAGCAACACTTCTGACTTGAGCCTTCTGTCTCGTGTAATTCTTTTAGATGAGGGAACCTGCAGCTCCTGCAGTTGAGAAACTGTTCACTCCAACTGCAGAAGTGGGGTTGATTGGGTTCATTCCCAGCAGGGAATTTCCTGTTGGGGTGTGACTGTTGAGCAGTGTGAGTTGCACAGGAAGAGTTCTAAATTGGTGGAGCATTTGATCCTCTTCCAGGAGGAGAAATCTGCATGTGTGTGCAGGTTTTCTAGATGAGAGAAGGTTGTCCCTATTGTATGAAAAAGGTCATTCTTTTTGCTGTTCTTGCTTCTTAGGCTTGTGCTCTAATGAACTGTATGTAGCTCCTCTAGCTCTGGCTTGGAAGCTTAGATGAGCAGTACTTAAGGCTCTAAGGCCAGAACAGCTTTGATGATTATTCACTACCCAAGACCAATGCAGGCCTGATCGTCCCTGTGTTTGCTCACAGCTGGGCTTTTGACCAAGGCTGTATATCAGAGTCCTGATGTCAGCTCTCCCCAGTGTGATTGTGCAAGCCTTTCCTAGGGGATTAAATAGCAGAACATAATGTGTTGCACTGTAGCTTGCAAGGTGATAACTCTTCTCCCTTGTGTTCCAGCTCAGGTTCAGATCGAAGGGGATTTCCTGGCGTGCTCTTTCTCCATCCTCGAAGAGCAGCCCATGGACATGCTTCTCGGACTGGATATGCTTAAGAGGCATCAGGTAGCCAAACCAGTTTTGAAATAGTTATTCAGTTTTTTAATCCTAAGGCACTAAGCACAGTGTAAGCACCATACCTGGGAATGGTGTAGGATTTTATGGGAAGAGAAAATAGTGGATTATTTTTCAACCAGTCATGAAAGGAGTATTTATGCGATGTGCATCACAGGTGTATGTATAGGGTGTCTGGCTGCTCCCTGAAGTTTTTTGCTCAGATCAAAGACACTCGAGCTTTTCAACTGAATGATTAAATACAAAACAAGTCAAGTGGAGGCCTCTGCTTACAGCTGATGCTTTCTGTCCATTTTGCATAATGCTATGAGCCGCTGCCATTGGAAATGGCTTGTTCAGCCTTGTCTCTTCTTCTGGGAACTGATGTGCTCTATATAAGCCCCTGATGTCTCAGTGTCTCTTTCGCAGTGTTCCATTGATCTCAAGAAGAATGTGCTGGTGATTGGCACGACTGGCTCACAGACCACTTTCCTCCCAGAGGGTGAGCTCCCGGAGTGTGCCAGGCTGGCTTACGGGACTGGGCGAGAAGATGTGCAGCCAGAGGAGATTGCAGACCAGGAACTAGCAGAAGCAATACAGAAGTCTGTAGAGGAAGCAGGTATTGTAATGAGCTCAGATGAAATATTAATCTGCTTGGTCTTCTTGTTGTGTGTCAGAGTGCCTGTTGACAGTCACTGGAAGATCCTTTCTCCTTTTCTCAGTTTCTACTGCAGCATCAGTGAGCAAAAGGTGGAGAGAAAGGGGCCTTGTTCCTGGTTATTGCATCTAACTGCACCAATCTTTTCCTTTCTATATAGCAAAATCTGTCTGCACGAAGGCATTTGGGCATGCTTGCTGTTGAGTTTGTGCTCTTCTTGCAACATTTCTAGCAGCTCTGATACCTTGGTCTTCAAAGATAAGTGGTTGTCTCTGGCACCCATTCACCTGGTTTGAATTGCTGTGCAGCAGGTACACAACTCAGTTATGTTTGTTCTAGCAGCCTCGCATAAGGGCAGTATGGAGGTGACTTTCATCAATCTGATTCTTAACAGATACAGCACACAAAAACAAACGAGCCCTAGCAGTAAGTACAGATCTTAGTACATGAGGAATAGCAGTCTCAGCAACTACTCGAGTCTCACGTGTGCAGTGTCTGAGACTGCGTCAGTGTCTGATTGCTGCCCCTCTGCTGAGGAGCTGTAACGTAGCAGTGCTGTTAACTTGCAGCTTATGCCCAGCCAAGACAGCACAAGTTCACGGCAGTTTTTAGAAACATGCAAAACACTTTGCCATGCTTAAGCTGATAAAATTGGTTTTCTGAATGATTTTCTTGCTAATTTTTAACTGTAGCATGATTAAAAATCAAAGTCTGATAACTGTGTGTGCATGCACATAGTGAGAGAAACATAACAAAGTTATAGTGCACTGTTTTTTTTTTTTTCTTTACTGCTTACCACTTGCTGCTTGATTGTCCAAAGTGTAATCAGTGATGTTTTCTTTTTTTTTGCAAATAACCAGTTGGCTTACATAAGAAGAGCACACATCCTTTTGAATTATTTTCTTCTATTTTAGGCATGTAAGCTTCCCACAGATAGAAAAGCTCCAGAGGAAGGCCAGACTTGAGTATACCAGCAAGAAATGAGTTACGTTTTGACTTTCTAAGCCAGTCTTTGAATGCTTATTAATTTAACTTCCAGCAAGTAAAGAGGATAAATAGAAATTTGTCCTTTCTCTGCCGAGTTTTGACATCCCTAGAGGTCAGGCTCGTTGGATTGGGCTCATGTCTCTTCACATAACCTGGAAAATGTGGAGATCAGCTCTTCTCCAGTTAAAATTGCAGGCATTGGAGTTGGTTGGACTTAGTACTCTGGTGAAAGGATCAGTCAGAAAGCAGACCTCTTCATCTGAAACAATGTGTCTCTGTAATTATAGCATTTTAGGCGAGTGCTTTGAGATGAGAAGTGTCTAAAATGACTTAAAGCTGCTTATATACCAATACAGTTCTAAAAGCAAAGAGACTTTTTGCTCAGGCTGATCAGCAGTCTACCATTTCCATTGCTAGAGAGCGCTGGAGAAACTTAAAAGGTTTATGACAATAGGAAATTGATTTTGTATGCTTACTTACCTGTGGAACAGTAATGCACAAAATTAAGGTAGGTCTTGTTTAGATGGACTATATGCAAGCCTTGGGCCTCTTACAAGCCTTTGGTTTGCAGGAATCTTGTTAGCTGTATTCTGAGATGTCAAAATGTGAACTCAGACCCTCTTGCTCTCTTCCAAAACTATTAACTGCTGCTAGATGGCACCAGAAAAAAGCGAGAGAAAGGCCTGTAAACAGGAGAGGGGGAGAAAGAGAGCAGCATCAAGGAACCTCAGCTTCCCACAAGGCCCGCAGCTCGAGTGATACAGAAATCACTCTGTAGGTCTGCAGGCGATCAGAGTTCTCAAGAGCTTATCCCATGTGCAGCTTCTCATCCAGGCAGCCTTGATGTAAGAAAAGCATCGCCTTTCGTATGTGACTCAGACTTTTCCTGATACAGAGAGGAATCTATCCCTGATGATGCACTTTGTGGAGAGGAGTTTGTTCCTGGTGTTAGCTGGATGGTATCCTTGGTGAGGCTGGGATTCAGCTCCTTTGGGAAGAGGATGACAGTGAGTCTCAGCAAGAGCTGAGAAGTGCTTGGCAGCATACCAGCTGCTTCTACCATTGGAGTGGCTGTGACTCCCTGATGACCCTGAATACAGAGTGAAAAGACCATTCTGTTTCCTCTCTGAGGTACTGGCTTGGAAGAGAGCTCAAACATAGTACTGCTGCATAGAAAAAGATCTGTTGTTTTCATCTGTATTCTGTGTCTCAAGCCTCTTTGCCACCCATGTCAAAGATGAGCAGTCTGAAAATGTGCAGGATAATGCTGGATTTTAAATATGCCAACACTGTCAAGTTGTTGTAGCTTCATTAAAGTCAGACGTGCAACCAAGAGAAAAGATTGCTCTGGTACACAGTGCAGCAGCAGGCGCACAGCGTGTATCGATGGGAGGTGTGGTACCGCAGCATTCAGTACACTGTTTGTATCCCATGGAGAACAAAAGAAGCAAGTACCTGAGGTGAAAAAGGTTGACTTCTTCCGTGACACGGAACAGGAGGCACGTCCTGGCTGTACGTGAGCAGGGTTAGTGCTCTCCAGTACTCCTGGATATCTGTAAAAAGAGAAGGACTTGAGGTTAAGCGGTTGTATATGCTTGGGACCTTTGAGTTTGGAGACCTTTGGGAGGGAAGGGGAGCATATGCAACAAATCATCCAGCACAATCTGAACAGCTGTTTGAGTATACGACACAGAACAGAGTAGAACTTTAATGGAAGAATGGATGCTCTTTCAGCAAAGGTCAAGTTGGTGATTTGACAACAACATGAGAGCTGATATGTTAGCAAGACTAGACCATTAGCAAGATACGCTCACTTCTTCAGTCTAGCTTGATGCCTAGACCCAGTGTGTAGTGGTCTGTAGCGGTCTGCAATTAATCTGTCCTCCATGTGGAGTAGGAAGCAGTGAGCTTTGTGACTTCTGGCTGTCTATTTCTTTGCTTTGTTCTTCAGTGCCTCAGGAAGCAATTCCTTTTTGGGATTTCTGCCCTATGATCTTTGTTTCCCACTTGCAGCAAGCTGATGTTTGCTCATCTTCTCTTGCCTGTGCTGGCATGATCCCCTGCAGGGCAGTAGCAGCTGGGAGTGTGGTCTGAGATGCCATTTCATGTCTTGTTTCACTGAAGCATGTCTCCTGAATGTGGCTGTACAGGGAACAAACAAGCACACTAGACATCTTCCCTGTGCTGCAAATATGTTGTCAGGTGTGCGTGTCGCTCGCAGACCGCTCTGCAGTGTACAGAACAACCTTTCAACTGTTCTTCAGCAGGGCTGTTTTTGACCTGATATAGAGAATTGCCTGGGCAGACCTGCTGTTGGAAGCTGGGGAACGTGAGGAGCCCCTGCTGCTCATGTGCTGTCTTCATGGATGGTTGGGAGGGGAGCTGCAATGTTGCAGGACTATAACCATGCATGTCTTGTGCTCTGAATGCTAACACGAGTTTGGTGTGTTTGTTTCCTAATCCAAACAGAACGTCAGAAGCCTTGATGCATGTAGTGTGTGTTTACTGCAGCTGGAGTGGGCCACAGACCAGGTATTTATAGACATCAGTTCATAAGCTTTCACTACAACGTTCACACTACTCGCAGCAAGACCATCCTCCCTCTGAGCTCCTAGGGTGAAACCCACGTGATGTGAAGTTACCAACCTGTTTAAGAGTGTGAGAGAACATCCTGCTTTGCTTGGCCAAAGGCAGCAAACCTGGGTTGCATGTATGAGGAAAGGTGGGGCCCTCTGCTCATGCAAAGGAGAGCCCTGTGACTCTGACCTTCCATCCCGTGCTTTCCAAGCAATGTTTGTTTCTTACCTAAAACACTTCTGTTGCCTCAGCCTCAGCCTCAGTTGAGCAGAGGCAATGAATTCTTTGACAGTTCAGGGAACTGATACGCAACACGTACACACATACACACAGAAACAAACCACTGGAACCTGCTCCAAAACTTATGTCCTAATATAAGTTTGCAGTGGATCTGATGAGCTTGAATACCACCGTGCTGTTAGATGGGTATTTGTGTACTGCTTTCTCGAAGCGGCGTACTGGTGAATGCAGCCATTATGTTACAGCTTCCCCAGGTAATTTCATATCCACAGTTTCAGTTCAAGCTGACTTCATACGAACGATGTTTGCTGACCTCTGGATATCTTGTTTTCTAATCATCATGTGCCTTAACATGCTGGAGAAGAAAAACTGCTTCTCTGGATGCCTTTTGCTGCCATTGTTGTAGCTGCACTGATTAAGCAGATGTAAAAGTAATGAGGTTTTTAAGCCTATGGTCTTGATTTAAAGAGAAGGTTATGGCTAATAGAAATAGGCTAAAAGAAAACCTAAACTTATTTTTAGCTTGTGCAAGCCATCTATGAAGCACCCCTATGTAGTACTGTGCACAAGCATCCCACTGAAGCCTGCTCTCTATATTGCAAAGAGGAATTTAGATCTTGCTCTGCTATGAAAAATAAACAGGGATGTTGGGATTTCATCATCTTCTCAGTGATATAATTGCTCACTTTGAAGTTTAAATATCCCCTAATTGTGAGCTCTCTAATTACCCTAGAACTGGCTTTTTGTCTTTTGTTGTCAGTAATGAATTGTCTGCAGCTGGAATGCAGTTCTGGATTTACACTTGCTTATTCTCAGAGCACTCGGGACTGTCCAACAACTTCTTGCAGTAACTAGTGTTATAAATAGAGTGGTGCTCTGGTTAGTGATGCCCAAGTGGAGGTAATATGTCAAGCTGATACGTAAACTGTTGTTTTAGCTTCTATTCTAAAGGCATGGATACGTGAAAGCTGCTGTAGGGAGCCTATTTTGTAGGGGGTTGGACTTGATGATCTCTAGAGGTCCCTTCCAACCCTTACAGTTCTGTGATTCTGTGGAAATAGTGCTGCTTCTGTGTCCTAACTACTTTTTTTTTTTCTTTTTTTTCCCTATCTATGTATAGAGAATAGTGACAAAGAAACTACCTCACTGGAAATGCCCTCATTACCAGCTTCTGATGGGTTTCAAAATCCAGTCCAGTCTTCAGGACTAAGTTCTAAGATCTGTAATCCCACAAATCAATTACTTGATCGATCTGTCTTTGCCCCTGCTTCAACTTGCTTATCCAAACCTAGCCTCACAGAGCCCACTGATCCTGGAGCCGTCAAGTCAATTGAGTCTTCAACTGAATGCTGGATCACCCCAGAAAAAGATCATCCTCTTGTGTTACAGCATCTTTCCAATAACTCTTCCTTGGCAGATAATGACCGCTCTCTCCAGACAGAGGAGGTGAATTCTTGCAGTCCAGCTTGCCTTTCACAGAAAACACTTGAAGAAACATTTCTTGCTGACAGTCTAATGGAATGTAACGCTATAGAACAGGGCTGTGGTGAGGAACCTCTTTTGAAAGTGACAAAAGAAAATAGTTTGACTGACAGCCCTACTAAGCTTGGGCAAATAGAAGATGCATCTCTGCCTTCAGAACTAAAGGAACCAAAACAGAAGAATGAGTTTGCCATAAACCATCAGATGTGCAAAGAGCCAGAGAAGTTTGAGCATCTGGAGAAACAAACTGACAAAACTGACCCAGAACATCCTGGCAATATTGGTGGGGTTGAGAAACCTGCTGTGGAAGAAGAGGGCCATACAGCCAGTCAGCCAGGAAGTCTTCCTGCAGAAATGAGAGAAGGTAGACTGGAGAAAGCAGATCTTTCCTGTGTGAAGGGGTGTATCCAAACATCCTGTCATGTGCACATGGAAGTGGATACAACTGAGCACTCTGTAGCTGAAGTGCACATCTCAGCAAGCAAGCAGAAGTGGCAAGCCAAAAATGGAAGGGCATCTGACCTGAACTCAGATGCCTCTTCTATGGAAGTGGAGTCACTGAAGTCTGCAACTTCCCTGAGTGATGCAGTTTCCACCTCTGATGTGTTGCAGTCTAAAAGCACCAGTGGAATCCCCACAAAGTCTAATGAGTTGTCCAGTTTAACAGCTGAACACAGTTCTTCCCCCTCCATCATTCATCAACAGGACACAGATCTGGGTAGACATTTAGAAGAGCCGTGCTTCTCTCTTGCATCAGCCTTGAAAGAGCTTCACAAACTCCTGATCAGCTGTAAAGGAGAATGTAAACTTCTTACATCTCAAGTTTCTCAGCTGGAAATGGTTCACAAAGAGCAAGTACAACAGAAGGGGTTTTCTGAAGATGAGTGGATAGTGTCAGATCCAAATGGCCAGCAACAGAGTAGTTCCTCCTTTAATGTGAGATATGAAGGTGGAAAAGCAGAGGGGAGCCAGCCTTGTGATTCTGGCACAGAAAACGTTAGTGTTGGGTCTGTCACTCACATGGAATCAGCTCCTGGAGAAGACGCCTCAGAAATTCCAGAGTTTTCAGTTAATAATGATTTGACTGCAGGGACATCTGACCAACAGGAGAGCTCTGAGCAGGCAAAGGTTTTGCCAGAATGGTTCCAGTGTCCGACTTTGGAACAGAACACTGTTTCCTCTAAGCCTGCTTTGGGTGAAGGTACATCTCAAGATACTCAGGCATCACTCACAAAAGCACCTGAGAGAAGCAGCAGTTCTGCTCCTGACGGCCCAGCACCATTGGGTGGCTGTGAGGAACTACTGCCTGGTCCACCTGCTGAGTCCACTGAACTTCCCTTGGTTGCTTCACCTCCTGCTTTCCCTGCAGCTGATGTTGATCGAATCCTTGGTGCTGGCTTTACCACGCGAGAAGCTCTGGAGGCCCTGGAACAAGCAGATGGGAATGCAGATCTTGCTCTTCTCATTTTGCTAGCCAAGAGTATTGTTGTTCCTACATAACTGTGGAAGAGTGGGTCTTAAGACATATCTAAATTACACATTGTAACGTGCAAGCAGAATGTTGAGCCAGAGTTTTTAATTATTTGCAGCCAAAGTAACGTGTCTGTTCTGTTTCGCTTGTTAGATTTGGCCTTTTGAAAGAAAGAAAATGTCCTCGTATTGCGTGGATGGGACAGCTTTTAATTCATGTTTTTATTTAAATGCAAAATTTTTGAATAAGCTCCAGTGTTACGAATAACAGAATGGCAGAAGCCATTGAGATCACCGCCCTGCCCAGCACAGAGCAATTGTGACGTGAATTGAGTGTTGTACTGTGCAGCGGTGGCGAGGCGCACACGGAGTTGTGCAGGCACTGAGTCTGCTGTGACACAGATGCAGAACTGCTCTAAATGGGCTTTTGGGGTTGTTGCTGTTTTCTCTCCCCTACACCTTACAACCAAATGTCTGTGATGCTAATGAAACAATTGTGGCAGGTCCTACAGGTGTGTAAAACTTTGCAGAAGGAATGGGAGGGTGTCAGGAGTTTTTGGAAGCGTGGGTTTGTGTTTGCGTGGGGAGAGCTGGTGCCTGCTTTTGACAAACCCTCTGTGCTCCTGGGCTGTTGTGTTTAAGTTTACATTATGGGGAGAGAGGATGGAGAGAAAAAGGGGAGGGAGAGAATTTGGTTCTAGAAAAACTAAGAGATGTACTGACTTACTTGAAGATGTGCTGATATCAGTTGTAGGTGGGGAGGGGAAGTAGAAAGGGGAAAAGAGTATTTTACCCTTTTTTTTTTCCTTAACATTGCCCATATCCTGCTCCTCTCTACAAAAGAACGAGCTCAACCACTTGAGGCAAAACCTTGATGATGAAACCTCATAACAAAGCAACTGCATGTCATGGCTTTTAATTGCATCTATCCTTGGAAAATGGTTTCTCTGTGTGCTGCATGGGGTTGTGATAAGCAGAATGAAGAAATCTGCTTTGCACTAGTTTATCTGGATGTTTGGGGATGATCAGCCTCTCAGAAACTGCAGAAGTCTGCAGTGCCTGATGGGCTGCTAATTGAATACCTCCTGAAGACCGAGGGCTCCCAGGTGGGGCTTATGGAACACATGCTGACATGGCACCCGTGTCACAGCATCGTGGCCTTCCAAGAGGTCCCTGGGGAGCAGCCTGCCTGATCAGGATGTGCTGAGGCTGTGCTGTAGGAAGCCGTTACCAGATGCTTTTTTCTCAAGTGAACGACTTCGGGGGGTTTGCAGAGCCTCAAAATACTCCTGGGGTTGGGAAAGGAAAGCATGTTGAAATATGATACCAAATTTTAAGTAGGAACTTTCACTTAATCTCACTCATGAAACTCTGGAGTGGCTCCCTGTGAAAGCTTAAACTTTCTGCTTTGGAGCTGACCTGAAGTGACTGATGGGCAGTGCTGGAAACATGACTTGTCCGTCGTTCGGTTGTTGTTGTTGTCCCAGACCTCTCCCTGGTGTTTTGTTTTCCCTGCTCCTTAGCAGGTTTGCCTATGTGTATGCCAGGCTTTTCTTTCATGTAGGGTAGCGTTTAAAAACAGCTCAAATTTGGTTTCATTTGTGGGCCTGCAGAGTTGTGTGTCTGAGTGGTGGTCATCAGATCTTTCTTAGGTGCTTGGGTAGCCAAGATATCCGTTATTAAGAGCTGTAAGGCATTCCTCTGTTGGAAGCAGCTTTTGCTTGAGTTGTGGGTGTACCAGCGAGGCTCGCTGTCCCCAGACACACTTCACTTATATCCCACTGCTGGTGGTCTCAGCAGCAGGCACTGCTCTGCGCTTGCACTGGGAGCAGTGTTTGGCTCTTTGGGAACCCCTCTCCTGAGCAGCATCGGGTAATTCCTGCAGGCTCCCTTCAGGAGCTGTTAATGAGGCAGGATCACAGCTGTATGATCTCTGTGCCGTAGTGAGAGTTGGCCCCAGGTGAAGCTTGTTGGTACTCTGCAGTGAGCGCCCCAAATAATCGAGATCTTGTTCTGCACGGGGTAATGCTTGGACTGCTATAGGAGTGCAGACAGCGTCATCAGATCTCTCCAGAAGCTTTAGGAAATAAGATTTCAATATTAGGCCTATTCACATCTGATTCACTACCAAAAACTGTGAGTAGAGCTCAGCTCCAGAGCCTCCTCCCTGGAAGCCGTGTTTCTGCTCCTGATTCGTGCCGTGGGTCTCAGCGTGAGCCCCAGCTCTGACGTGTGCTCTGTGCACCACCAGCACAGCTGCAGGTTGGCCCTCCAGGATGCCTGCGGGTTCACTTGCTGCCAGCTCCTTGAAGCATCAGTGTTAGCCATTTGATGTTACACCCTGCTCGTATTTACACCTTTATGTTTTTGGAAGCAATTGCTAATAGCTAGGTGAAGAACTGCTGCTTTGCACCAAATTGGTTAAAGTCTCTAGTTTTATGGCCATGTTTACTTAGACTGCATATACAGAATTTGTGCTGTAAAGGCTTTAGAGCATCTGCCAACTCACTTCAGTGCTCAGTTTTATTCTTTGTCAAATAAAGGTTTTGAAATCTGCCCTGCCAAAGCTGTACTGAAGCACTTATCAATGCTGCTAGAATTTCTGCTGTTACTTTCTCTGAACTGCTAGAAACAAAACCTGACCCCCCCCAGCTGATGAATACTTTTATCAAGTTGTTCTGAGCCCGGTGATCTAAATCTTTGCATTCCACAGAGCCTTGCTTTGAGCGAATGGCTGTGTGCTGCCGGATTAGACAGTGATTTTGGCTTTTCAGAAGCAGGATTTACATTAGAGAAAATCTGGGTGGAGTTGAGTATCTTAGTTAAAATTAAATACAAGAGCGATTGCTGTCTAGAAGCTGTCTTCTGTTTCAGTGTGTGTCCCCTGCTTTATGCACGCATCCTTGGCCCAGCCTTTACCAACCCCTTCACCAGGCTCTCCTCTGGCCAGCAGAGTGGGAGTGCGTGTCTTTATTTGTGTGGTAGGCACAAACACTTTTTGGCTGGAGTAGGGGTAAGGATGTAATGCCGAGAGCTGCCCAGGTTTCGGAGCAGCTAAGTGAATGGACTCTGTGCTCAAATCGGGCTCTTTACGCTCTCTTCAGTCATAAGAGCTCTGCACTAAGCTGTCACCTCAGCTTGGCAGAATGATTTCCCTACGAAGTGGTGACCACCCTGGGTCCGCTGAGCATGTTCTGGGTATTTCCTGCATGCCCTGTGGTTACATACTGAACAATTGCTGAGAGGATAACCATTTCCTGAGAGACTGAGGGGATCTCCTGGGCCTCTCTGTGCGTACTCCTGTACATGAGGCTGCAGGCAAGCTCAGAGGCGATGAGCACTGACATAATACTTGGCAGTCTCTGGGCACGGAGCGGTCTGGCAGGAGGGGACGTTTCCTGGCGGAGTGGAGCTGTGCTGTTATTGTGACAATCTCTGCTGCGTTGCTCGTTGTGCTTGACTTTCTGTGTGGACACTTGGGCTCAAGGACTGCTAACCTTGTGCCTCCAAGAGATGTTCCTTCTTTCTCCCTCTGTCCTCACCCCCTTGCTGTCTCCTTTCCTCAGAAGTAGCAATATTTCACTTGGTTAAGTTTTCTTTCAGACACTATGCCATTAATGATCAAACGAAGGAACACATCCCTGGGGTTTCTTCACCAGACTTGGACTGACTGCCACACGGCTCCACAGAAATCAAACATTAATTAAAAGAGGCCTTTTGCAATCCTCTCTTGGAGACCAGCTTGGGAAATAGGGTCAGTTTGGTGTACATTGTTCCCTTCTGAAGCGTTCAACAGATTTCTTCCTGCACTGTGTAGATGTAGCTTAGTTGGTGATCCAAATGTACAGTGGTTTGGGTTACTCCTTGACTGATGCTTTTTAGCTTAAGACTTTTACAAACTCACGTAAGGAACTTGAGGGAATCAATTCTCAGGAATCCTACAGCTGGTTGCATTTGTGTCATTTACTGTTCTGGGCTGAACATACTGCAGTTGTCCTTGCAGGTGGCTGAAGGGGAGCGTGCTTGTGTCATCAGGAAATGGGATGTGGTTCTGCCCAAAGTAATACACACTTGATTCTTTTTTTGATTTTTTTTTTTTTTTTTAAATATTGAGGGTCTGTTTATCAACAAAATTGATGTGTAAAATAAATTTGATATTTAAAAAAATAAATAAACACTTTATGATAATCTTGTCTGATTGGTCTGTAAGTTGGCAAAGGGTGTGAGGAGCAGCTTGAGGTCCCTTGGGATGTTTGGCACAGAGCAGAGGAGGGTGAGGGGAAGCCCCATGGCGTCCCACTGTCCCTCACAGGGAGTGGAGGAGTGGAGGGGCAGTTCTGAGCTCTGCTCTCTGCTGGCAGCGACAACAGGGCCCGAGGGGACTGCATGGGGCTGCTTGGGGGGGTGAGGGGGGGGGGGGGGAGGTGGGGGGTTAGGGGCAGGCTGTGCCCCAGAGGGCAGCAGGCACAGCACAGCCCCACACTGGAACCATAAGGTTTGGGGTTGAGCAGTGTTGTGTGCAGCCAGGGGTTGAGCTCAGGGATCCGTGTGGACCTAACTTCCAACTCGGCGTGTTCTGTGACTCAAATGATGAGCACGGGCTTTATCCCTCCAACCAGTGACACCAGGACCCCCGGCAGCCTCAGGAGCTGCCCCACAGGACACGGGCTGCCCCCCAGCCTGGCTCCGGGAGCTGCACTCCCTGTCACACACACAGCTCCGTCCCCTCACAGCTGCACGCATTCCTTGCGGCACTCAGAGCACAGTGTGACTCCATCCAGAGAGTAGGGGACAGATTTAAGGAGAACAGGAGAGGTGTGGACATTCCCCTTCCCCCTCCTTCCTGCTCCCCTTCCCTTGCACACCTTCAGACAAGAGCTGACTGCTGCCCTGCTCCCACTCAGCCATTCCCCCTGTCCCCCCGCCACTGCATGCCATGCCATGGCCACAGTGCTTCCATGCCCAGACAGCAGGGCAACACAGAACCATAGAATGGCTGGGTTAGAACGGACCAGTCCCAAGCTCTGCTGCGGGCTTGCTGCCCCCACCAGCTCAGGCTGCCCAGGGCCCCAGCCATGGCCTTGGGCACCCCCAGAGATGGAGCACCCACAGCTCTGGGCAGCAGCGCCAGGGGACACTGCCCTCTGACTAAAGAATTTCATCCTAACCTCTAACCCAGATCTCCCCTCTTTCAGTTGCAGCCACTCCTCCCTGTGCTGTCACTATCTGCCAGCCTCCTTTGCCAGGCTCTTCTGATCAATCTATCTAAAGCAACCCTTCATGTTATTATCCACATCCCTCGCAGAGTTCAGTTCCATTTCAGCCTTGGCTTTCCTGGTCCCATCTCTACATGTCCAGATAGCACCCCCATATTCTTCTCAGGCCATCCATCCCTGCTTCCACTGACAATATGTTTCTTCCTTCCCCCCATTTGATCAGCAGGTCAAACCAGCCATGCTGGTTTCCTCTCTCCTCTGCTTCATTTCTTATATGTGGGAACAGAAGGCATCCTGTAAGAGCTGCCAGCTCTATTCTACTCCTCCATCCCTACGACAGCTTCCCAGTGGGACAACTGTTGAAAATGCCTTGGAAGAGGATCTTTCTGTTCCCAAGGTGATGACCTTTGCTTCTGTAGCCTCAGACTGACCAAGCGAACTGCTTCTCAGCCCCTTTGCTTGAGCTGCCCTGAGGCGCCCAGGCTGTGGTTGCCAGGCCTGGTATCCTGAGCTGCTGCACACACACAGAGTGCAGGCAGAGCTGCTCCATGAAGCCTATGGCCGCTGCAGCTTCCCTGGGGAGCGGGGGCCAAGACCAGTGAGTGGGATGAGGGCTCTCTTTCCATTTCCACCTGTGAAAGATGTGGCAGCTGCTGTGAGGAACCATTCTCCACAAAGCTGCTTCTGCTTTTCCCTCAGGTGATACAGAAGAGCACGAGCAAGCCACGAACCAAAGCTGTTCTGCTGTGACTAGTCCTCTCATTGGCCAGCAGCAGTTCCGGCCCGTCCCCGGCCTCTCATCCCAAGCCCGTCACCCGCCTGTCGATCTCAATCCCTCATCCCAATCGCAATCCCACATCCCCGATCCCAATCCCATCCCCTATGGCAACACAGCACCCCGAGCCCCCCCCCCCCCCCCGCCGCCCCGCCCCGCCCCCGGCCTCTCATTGGTTAGGGGCACTTCCGGTCCGTTCCTGCCTCTCATTGGTCAGCTGCGGTTCCGGCCCATGAGCGGCGTTCCTCAGACGGCGGCTCCGCGTTCAGCCCGCAGTGCCCAACCGTGCAGCAACCCGCATCTCAGGATGGGCTGCAGCTGCGCCCCAGTGCCTTCATTACAGAGAGGAGAATGGAGCGCAGCGGGGCATCTTTCCTCCTGGCATTTCCCACTGTCTGCATGTTGGCTGTGCCATGCGAGCGTCACGATGTGTTGAACGTCAGCGTGTGCGCGGCGGCACGTGGCTGTGTGCAGTGTTTGCACGTGAATGTGCGTTTTGCACGAGTGTTGGCACGTGACTGCATGCTCACAGGTGTGCAAAGGGGTTTGCACACGTGTGTGTGTGCGTGAACACGGCTGTGTGCATCGAGGTCTTTGCACAAGGCTGTGTGGTTTTGCACACATTTGCGTGCACGTGGATGCAGTGTGCACACAGGGCTGTGCAAGGATGTGCTTGCATGTGTGTGTGAACGCACAGCTGTGTGTGCAGGGAAGTCTTTGCACGTGGTGCGTGGTTCTGCACACTATGTGCACACAGCTCTGTGTGCAAGGGAGCAGCGGAGGTTCCTGGGAACAGATTTCTGGGAGAGGTGGAACTCACACGAGAGTGCTGGAGAGCACAGGGCCGGCAGGCACAGCTCCGCAGCACTGCACTGTGCCCAGCAGGATGCACAGCCTGCAGGATGGCACTGACGGAACCAGGACACGGCGCCACACCAGGCGCTGCAAAGGAAACACACACTTCCTCGACGGCACAGCCGGCTGCACGCCTCCTGGGTGTCCTCGCCTCTTTCCTCGAGACGGACTCGAGGCTTTCCTCTGCTGGCTGCAACGTCCATGCCCGGTAGCTGCCCTGAGCTCCTCCTCGGCACAACGAGCGCTTTCCCTTCCTCCAGAGGGATGTTTGTCCTCATTATGGCTGTGGACTCCTCCATGGGCACTGGCTGACGAAGTGCATCTCTGCTGGAGGTGCAGCACACCCAGCAGCTGCTCTTTCCTCCTGCCAGCACAGATGCTGAGCTTTTGGCTGCACCGCAGTCTCTCGTCACCTTTGCTTTGCCATCGAACTGAATCCTATTTCTTTGCTGTTCTGCTGGTTGGTTTCAGTTCTTTTTGTTTCTGTTTATTGTCTCTTTCTTCATTGGGTCACATTGGTTTGCTTTCCTTTGTTCACTTGGTTTCGTTTTCTTTACTGCTCTTTTGCTTTTCTCTCCAATGTCTGTTGCCCTTGTATATTGCTGCCTTTACTTCTTTTTTGTATTTCTCTTTTTTTTTGTGTTTGCTTTGGATTTTTTTATTTGTTCTTTTTTTGTATTTTTTGTATTTTATTATTGTTTTTCCTTTTAATCTTTTTTTTTTTTGTCTTATTGTGTCCTCCCTGGAGGATCGTAAACCTGTATGCAATGGTGTAGCGACCTTGTCAGGCCCAGTAACGCGGTGTGCTGCCATCAGCCAGTCTCTTAATAATGGTTTTCGTCCTGGTGTTGTATTTTTATGGTATCATAGGTTGTATTTCAAAGGGGTTTGTCTCAGGTGGAGCTTTGAGATCCAACTTTGAAGCTTTGTTTTCTGAATCACCCAGGTCCATTGATTTAGGAGCCTGGGTATTTTCTAATGCAGTGTTCTGGACTTGTTTTATAAGGGGAAGTCAAGCTTGATTTCTTTCCTGCTAATATGCCGAGTTGCTGCTTTTGTTCTCTAAGGTATTGTTTGAAAGCTCTGCTTGATTGAAGGCAATTAATAATGGCCACGGCACAGTGGACGTGGCCAGCTGTCGCTCTTTTGTGATCAAAATGTCTTTATCTAATCCATGGAAATAACCGGATGAGAGGGGGAATGAAGCGGGAGAGACACCAGGCACAGAAAACTGGATTGGTTAAAAGGACAATTTGAGTTGGGACTGTGTAAGGATGGGGTTGTGGCAACTCATAAAAACTGTGGGATTGAGGGTAACAAGGTTCTTCTTCAGAGATGCTCACCTTGAGCTGTAAGTCTCAAGAACTGCAAATAAATGAGGGTGAAGGACAGACTGATCCACTGAAAGCAGAAGTCACAGCTTGAGCCGAGAATGTTGGAGGGGCAGCGGCACGATTCCTTCAGCACAAGGTGACAGGAGTGCCACTGCTGTAGTTAACTGAATGGTCTGGGGCAGTCACCAGGGTCGACAGGGGCCCCTCGGCCCCTGGGAAACCATGGCAACAAATGACCTGAAGATAAGGGAGAAGTACAGGTTAGACCAAATAAGGAGGAAACAAGACATGCCACATGTCCATTGGTCAGAGATAATGGTAGTAGCCCTAAGGCACGGGGAAAGTTTTAAGAAGGGTGTGCTCCTTGCAATTAATCCCATTTTGCCGCTCACCATATTGGTGTCATGAAAAGCGTGCGAAACTGGCCGGGGCTGTCGGAACACTTTCACAAGGAGACTTCAGTCAGGGTCGCCGAAACAAAGGCGACACACTGCTGCAACGGTTTCTGGAGGGTGGGAGCCTGCAGGTGCTGGCCATCAGAGCCCTGCCCCAAAGCGTCCGGCTGCCAGCAGTGGGTGAGTTCACTGGGACTGTGGGGATGGGAGGTGCTAACCAGTGAGCCTTCAGTTTCCACTCCTAAATTCAGGCTTGAAAGCACGCTAAAAATGGGAAATAGATCTGGTGTAGGAAGGGGATGTCCTCAGCCAAGGTCCTGGAAAACTGGAGGAAAATGGATGAAACTGCAGATCTACCAACAAAAAGGAAAGCACATGGCGCTTCCCACAGCGGGTTTGTGGGAAGGTCAGCCTCCCTGTGTTTATATTTCAGCCATCGTTCTCCATGCTGGAGAGGCTTTACCCATTGCACGTGCATGGACAACTTGTGCTATAGTATCCTTGATCCAGACCCCATTTCCGTATGGCATCTCTTTCTTAATGGCCCGTGGTGTCACGGGGGCCCCGAACTGGAAATAACGCCCTCGTGGTGTCACTGTAAAAGTCTGCCAAGCGAAGCTCTGGTTGCTCCATCCCTGAAGGCCAGGCTGGGCAGCATGACCCAGTGGGTGGCATCCCTGCCCAGGGCATCGGGGTTGAGCTTCTAAGTTCTGTACCGTCCCTTCCAGCCCAACCCATTTCGCTGTTCTGCATTCCTGTGATGCAATCCCCCACCCTGGTGCAGTGCACCACAAGCGGAGCAGCCCGCGTGGAGCCTCTGCCCGGCATCCCAGAGCTGTGAGGTCGCGGTGCCCTGTGCTCTGCTGTGCTGAGCTCTCAATGCCTGGCTGTGACGCCGTGCTGCAGGCATCGCTCTGTGCGACTCACTGTGGCTGTGTCGGTGGTGGTGGAAGCATGGTGCAAGTGTGGGGGGCCATGGCCCCTGCCCGCCTTGTCTTCCTCTTCCTCCTGATGGCCGTGTGCTTCAGGGAGATGTGTGCTGCTCCATGGCGAGCACCAGGAGCAGGTGGGTGGGCAGAGACGGGACCAAAACTGAGCAGCAGTGGGGCGAGAAGTCGGGCTGTGTCCCCACGGCCCTGTGCTGCTCTTCCCTGGGGCTGCCTTCCGGGGCAGGGGTTGGGGGTTTGGGCAGGGGGTGACAGGCTGCACCACAGGAGCCGGGCAGGAGCCCGTGGCAGCACTGCTCCCCAGGCCTGGCTCCAGCCGTGCCACCAGGTCGGGCCGTGGCTCTGCTGATTGCTGGATAGAGCACAGCCTTCATCCTGGGAGGGAGGCGTCCTGGGGAGAGCTCAGAAAATGTGTGCTGGAGACACACGAGCGTTTTCTGCCCCAGGCTTGTGGTACTCCCCATAGATGACTCCCAGTTTCCAACACAGAGCCCCAGCCCACAGCCCAGAGGAGGAGACAGATGTGCTTTCCTCCAGGGCTTCGGTGCAGCCTTCCTTTGTGTGCATCAGAGCCCTCCCAGTAAGAAAGCCCCGAGGGGCTGCATCTTCTTCCGTGTGGTCCGTGAGGGATGCGGCACGTGGCCTGGAGGGAGTCTTGTGTGCCCTGCCAGGTGCCAGCCTGCAGCTCATCCTGGCTGCTCTGCAACTTTGGAAATCGGGACCCTAGTCCTTCTCCCAGCCTGTCCCACGACCCACATCCAGTTACTGCGGGGGTAGGAGATCACGCCGTGCAGTGGGTCCTTCTCTTGTCTGTTCTTGATTGTAGATGATGAGCTCGGTGCTCTCTTTCTGGATGACCTCCTGGATCCAGATTTCACACCTGCGCCCAAGGCACAACCCAGAGGTAAGTTGTGTCTGTTTCCTAGAAGGCAGAAACACTCATGCCCTCATAGTTTACTCGGGTGCAAGGTCTTCCAGGTCTGTCTGTGCCTTGAAGGGCTTGCACAGATGAGCCTTGAGTGTTTCTTTACTTGGAGAGCTGCCACACTTTGGTGGGAAGGTCACCACTGCCCCTCTTCAGCTGAGAGAGCCCAGAGCTTCATATTTGGGCTGTGCCATTCCCTGACCCACCGCCAGATCTTACAGGTCTGCCAGTGTTACAGAGGAGGCCCCCATGTGCAGTGGAAGCTCTCCTCACCTGTGTCTGATCACACTTGTGCCTGCAGGCCCTGCTGGCGAATCAGAACGGAATCCTGTCCATGAACCTGAGGGGAATGCTGGAGGTAAGTCACCAGGCTTTGTTTCCTTGATATTTGTTCATGTGTGGCTGGGATAGTTCAGTAAGGGTTGTGCTTTTCACCGGCCAGTGGGTTCTTCTCCACGGGAAGCATGGGGTGTTGTTGTTTCCTGGGTGCTCTGTGCTCTCGGCGTCGTGTTGGCTTTGCCTCTGTATCTCAGAGGTCTACCAGTGAGACAATTGAAAGCAGCTGAATGCTGTTCTGGGAAGTCTCTGAGAATTGTTTCCCGTGGCCTGGGGAAAGTATTTTGAAAGCTGTGGAATACCAGCCGTCAGGTCACCGGGCCTCTCTGCAGCTTTGGAACTTTTGCCCCATGCCGTTCATTGAGCCCCTTCCATCACTGCATGTCAGTAAGGAAGAGAGGTGGGCACATGCCATGGGAATGTCTCTCAGCTGTCCTTGATTCCAGCCGTGTCTCCAGGCAGCGGCTGACCAAAGCCCAGGTTCAATCCGCTCACTGAGACGCGGGGCGATCCCACAGCTGAGTCCCTGAGAGCTGTTAGTTTTCATTCAGGCTTTAATTTTCTTTCCGAGTGCCGTGTGACTTCCTGCTTCCTCTGTGGAAGAGAAGGGAAGGTTCAGGTCAGGCTGTGTGCAGAGTGCAGTGCCTGCCTTGCAAAGCCGTCTTTGCAGGCCGCTCCAGCCCTGAGCTGCTCCCGGTGCCTTGTGCAGAGCCAGCGGGCACCACGCAGTCGAGCTGAGGGCTGAGCTCCAGGAGGGCGTTCCTCTGGGCAGCCCCACGCGGTGTAAGTTCTGTAGGATCGCGGTGCCCCTGCGTGTACCTGGGAACTGTTTCCAAGGTGCTCCTGTGTGGAAGGGAGAGAGCAGTGTCATGAAGAAATCCCCTGCTTTAATTGCATCCCGCGTCGTTCCGATTGGGAGGATGTTTAATTAGAATTGCTCTGTGCTGCGTTTGTTTGCAGATGTGAGTGGAGGAGGTGATCCAGCTTCCCCTCTGAGCTCTGAGACCGAAACCCGGACGGATGGCATGGGTAAGTCACGGCTCTGTAATTCCTTGGAGAGCTCTCACTGCCTTCTTCGGTGCCATTTCATGGCACTGCTTCCCCCGTACGCTCCGCTGTTCAGCGATGCTGTTGTGCACGACTGAAACTTTTCATGGCTTGCAGAAGTGCCCCCAGGGAGGGCTTTGCTCAGTCGCTGGTTCGTTCCTGTGCTGGAGCCCAGGTGGATGCCCAGGGGTGGTGGTTTGTTTTACCGATGGTGTTGACTCAGCGCTGGTCTTCAAAACCTTGTGCTCATGGCATTTAACTTCATGTGTTCCATGCAGGTCTGGAAAGGGGAAAGGATGAATCCAACAGAGGAAAATTCTCCCAGGGGTCTTACCATCCGTGAGAGCTGCTGAAGGAAATGGACGTGGCAGCTCGTGGTGGGTATACTTCAGTCTGTTCACTGTGAGACTCGGGAAGCTGAGGCCTGATGTCCATGTGCAGGAGGGCATTGCTCAGAGCCGTGCTGCAGTGGTGTTCCATGCGATGCCTTGCAGGCACTGGGGAGCACCAGAGATGGTCTGCTGCCACTTCTGCATCCAGCCGAGACCCAGGGGCAGCTGTTCCCCCAGCACGACCATTACTTGTCAGAGCTGCTTTGTGGAGACCCAGATGGCTGCAAATGTCAAGTGCGGCGATTCTGTTAATACAAAGCCCTCCCTGCAACTGGGCTAGTTCAAGGCAGGATGAGCATCCCGAGCAGGGATGGCTGCCTTTGCTAATGCTGGAAACCATATGCAGATGTCGATTCTGGAGGTGTTCCTGTTGGAGCTTGAATTTCAGCCTGCAAGGTGCCTGGCTGTGATGGTGGAATGTGATGGTTGGTGATGCTCACAGCACAGCGTGTGAGTGCCTTGCTTAGGAGTTGATTCCTCAGGAGGTGTGAGAGGGTAGGCACCCTGCAATTCGTGGGAGTGCCCAAATGCCCGTGGCAGCAGAGGAGGTCGCAGGTGGATTTGGGGGGCGGAGGCCAGCAGACTTGGCCTGAGCTCGAGGTTGGGTCAGCTCAGGTGTGCGATGTGAGAACACATCTCATCCGACTGTCCTATGTCTTTCTAAAGGGACGAACACAGGCAGCGCAAACCACTGGCATGCCAGGAGATTTCTGTCCAGTGTCACCAGAGTCACTGGGTGCCAGCAGGCGCTTCCTGCCTGCTCTCGCACATCAGGTCAGCAGCTGAACCTGAGCGTGTGAGCGCAGAGCACATGTTGTAAAAGAGGCCAGGAGCAGCTCTCTGAAAATGGCTGAGCTCAGTGGGGTGTGGGGAGTTGTGCCAGCCGTGTGCCAGAGAAGGCCTGTGTGATGCTGCTCACCTCTCACCGCTCCCAGTTCCCATAGGGCTGTGAGCTTTGTCCTTTTGGGAACGAAGCGGCCCGAGGGCAATGAGGTGAAGGTAAGGTGGGACGTTGTCGTTTCTTCCAGGGCTGAATGCAGGGAAAAGCACAAAGGCTGCTGTTGGCAGATCTGTGCGGCAGCGCCACGTGGCAGTGATGGTGCTGCTCTCAGCTGTGCTGCTGTCTGCGCTGGTGCTGGCCTGCATCGCTGTGTCGCAGACGTGGAACAAATGCCTGTGAGTTGTCTTTTTCCCCCAACCATTTCATTGCTGCATTTGGCAATGAAGTATTTGTGGTGCCAGGATCCTGGACAGCCGAATCAGCTGCTGGCAGTACGCTGTCACGATTTATGTCGCAAGGTCTTCCAAGTTTGCCCTTATTTCCTGTCAGTGAGTAGGGCTTTCTGAAACTCATTTTCAGTGTGTGCAAGAGGAGAGAGAGAGCAGCAGAGCGAGCTCATCCTGACACCGGCTGGGAGGGAGTTCCAGCTGGAGATGAAGTGGAGAGTGGAGAGGCAACGAGAGAGATCCTTGCCCAAGCAAACAAGAACCTCAGCAATAGTTTCAGTCCGTTCCGTTCTGCCATCCCAGAGGCCAGAGGTGTTCAGACTCGTCTGGAAGACCTGGAGCGTGAACTCCAAGCCATGAAAAAGGTCCGTGGGAACAGTGGTGAGTGCTGCTTCCTGTCAGAGGATGGCCCTGAAAGTGAGAGTGGAGGATCAGTGGCAGAGCATTTGCCCTTCACCCTCTGTTCCCCAGGACGAGTTCGAAGATTCTTAGCTCGCCACAGCTACCGTCCTTCTGAGGGTTCTAATGAGGACCCAGAAAGCGAGCTTCCTCTGACCGCCGGACAGCACGTTTATGTCTTTGGAGATGTGGATGAGGACGGCTGGTTTCTGGGAGAGCTGACGGATGGCACGAGAGGGCTGGTCCCTTCCAGTTTGGTTACAGAGGTTTCAGATGATGAGCTGGACACAACGATGCCTCCCGAGCTCTGTGATTTCCTGCTGGAAACGGATGATTGTGTCGATGCAAAGAGTCCATAATGCAGCAACATCCTGTCACAATTCTTGCCTCACTTCATCACCATGTTTCTGTTTCACCATTGTCATGCTGCTGTACTGTGTTGCCATTGTATCCCTTTTATCCCATTGTCATCACTCTGCTATCCCAGTGTTATCTCTCCATTGTCTCATGTTGCCATTGTCACTGGCCCCCTGTTGTCCTGTGTCATCACTGTCACCCCATTTTCACCCTGTTGTCCCATGGCACTCTTGCTTTTATCCCATTTGTCCCGTATTGCCTTTGCCTTTGTCACCCCATCATCCAATTTGCCATCATCATTGTCTTCCCATGGTCCTACTGTTGTCCCTTATGATGACATCACTATTATCAGCCTGCAGTCAGTACATTCTCATGCTGTTCCCTTGTGTTGCCATTACAATTGTCTCCTTGTTGTCCTGTGTCAGAAACCCGGTTGCAGCTCCTCCCACACTGCCAGCCCCGTGCTGGCTGCCGGCTGCTCCAGCTTGAGCTGCTTGAGGTGGGGGAAGAAGTTGTACAGACAGCCCAGCAGCTCGTTGCTCTTCACTGTAACGTGTTCTCGGCACTGCCACCATCACCACACTGCCACTGCCCACAGGGACACAGTGACGTGCAGGGACAAGTGGTGATGTCTGTACCAGGTCACAGGCACTGTGTGTCCTCCAGGCACTCCTCGCTCATGGGCTGCACACCCACCTGTAGCTGCAGCGTGAAGTTGTGCATGGCCCAGATTAAGCCACATCACCATTCTTGTCACGTTGCTGTTGTCACTGCACTGCTGATCTCCCACACAGTGTGAGGGACTTCCACTACGGTGCAGCCCGGTGATGGACACAGCCACCAATGGGCTGGGTGACACCAGTGCTGTGGGGTTAAGAGACAGCATGCTGCTGTTGCAAACCAGGCAGAGTAGGGCCGGCATCAGGGGCACTAGAGCCTCCTTGGCCATGCAGCTGCCAGAACCAAAAGGTTCTGCCCAGATCCCTCAGACACATTTCCTGCTGCTGCTTCCTTTGCTTTACCCAAACAGGGCCCAGTGCTGTTCCAAAATGACAACAGCTGGAAAGTGTCACACATACTCCTCTTCGCTGTCACTGTCTGACAGGACAAGCTGAAGCTATGTGAGCAGATTGCTCAGGATGTTCACACCTGCGTGTCACCATGACCATGACATTCCACTGAGAGCAGCTCGGATGTCTACCTGTGCTCTAGGACTGCCCAGTCTGGAAAAGCCTTTTGAATTGTATGGGCGTGAAAGATGTCACTTTGCACTAGGAGAGTTAGCAGAACACACTGGATCCAGGAAGAGAACAGCTGGCTATTTCTCTGGACAGTTGGACCAAGTAAATATAGGGTGGATGTCATGAGCAGTGTCAGCAAACCCTGTGGCACTGCCTGAATGCAGGAGGAAAGGCCGGGTCCTGGCCCATGCCACAGCCGGCAGCAGCCCCGGGGCTGCCTGCATATCCCAAGCACAGCGGCGTGCCCAAGAGGACGGAAACGCCCCCAGGACGGGGCCGCAGCTGCCAGCCTGGCCTCCCGTTCCGTGTTGGAAACACTGCACCCCGCCGGAGTCGGGGCCAGAACCCAGCTCAGCCTGAGCCGGGCCGCAGGGAGGAGGGAGTGGGTTGGGTGCTGGGGGGAAGGGATCCCCGTGGTTGCAACCTCTACAGCTGCCCACCTCGGGAAAGGCAGAGAGGAACAAAACTGACAGTGGCGTGATGGAACTCTCAGTTTTATTGTGATGGACTATGATGACTTTGGATACAATTGGAGCTTGCACATGGCTGCTCCTGCGACATCATTGGGGCTGGCTGTTGATGTTCGGGGCCCAGCGTGGTACCCGGGAGCGGCTTCGCCCCCGGGCTGGTACCCGGGAGCGGCTTCGCCCCCGGGCTGGTCCTCGCCGCCTGGAGCGGCTCCTGTGGCATCTTCGGGGCTGGCTGGGGGTCTCTGCAGCCCGATGTTCAAGAGGGGAGCGGCTTCGAGTCCGGGCCCACCCTGGCTGTCTGGACCGGCTTCCATCCGCTGCTGTGGAAGCCCTTGAGGACCGCGGTGCTCCCCGTCTTGTGCATCTGTTGGTGCCGCTCTCAGCACTTTGGGTTGGTGCCTGCCTGCTCCCACGTGTTTGGCGTCTTCGGGGCTGGCTTGGAGAATCTGGGGCCCGGTGCTGCAAGGGAGAGCGGCTTCTTGTCTGGGCCCGCTGCCCCTGTCTGCACCGGAGGTTGTAGCCAACTGCAGGGGAGTTCCTTGAGGACTCTGATGTCCCCTGGCTGGCAGAGTTTAGGGCGCTGCTCCCGGCAATTGGGGCAGCATTATGGCTGCTCCCACGGTGTTCCTGGGGCTCATTAAAGCCATTTTCATCCCGGTGTAGACGTGGGCGGATTCTCCTCCGGTCTGTCCTGCGCTGCCTGGACAGGCCGCCGCTCTCAGGCACGCGGGAACAGTCAGCTGGCCCCAGTGGTGCCTGGCTGGTGGTGCTGGAGCTGCTCCTCTCTGGTGTCGCAGAGCCTTGGGATGGCTCCATTTCCTGCTGGCTGATGGTGCTGTAGCCAGGAAGATCTGAGTTGCTGCCGGAGGCTGTAAGGGGAGGCAGGAAGGTGAGCAGGATGGAATTACAGCCACGGGGTGGAACTGGCTCCCATTTGTCCAGGGCTAGAGGGATTTGAGCAAGGCCGCTCTGAGCAGCCGCTGCCAGGCCTCGCCTGGCCCCAGCCCAGCAGCACGCGGCCGTTTGCCTCTTACCGGTGCCCTCTCCAGCACAGGCGTTGCACTCCCAGCTAGCTGTGCTCTGACTCAAGTTGGAACAGCGCCGATGAGTGCCTTGCGCAGCACAGGAGCTGCAGAGGAGCAGCTGCCAGGGCCTGGGGAAACCAAGGGGTTGTGGCCATCAGGACAAAGTGATCTGAGCCCGGGAGTGCCCGGCACGGCTCTGGTGCTCAGTCCGTGCTGCCCCAGGCTGTGGCGAGGTCGCGATCCCACGCAGAGCCCCAGAGGGCTGCTGAGGCAACTCACCCCTCTCTCTCTGCGTGCTCCCTGCCGCGTGGGTAACAGCAGTCACTGGCATCGCATCTCCTGTGCCTCTCGCGTAGAGATGCGTAGGCGTTGTTGCCCTCCCATGTTGGTCTTCTGCCAGAGAAGGGAGGGAATGTGATGAGCACCCGCTGCTCCAGGACTAAAACTAATCCAAGGAATCCCTCCCCCTCCACCCCGTCTCCAGTTTGAGATTCCCAATGGTGCTGAGGGCCATGTTGATGGCTGCAAAGGACCAGGCCTGCTGGGACAGTCCCTTACAAAGGACAGCTCATGTGCCCTCACATCTCAAGAGCTGGCTGAAAGACACCAACCTGCCTGGGATTCGGATCCCCATAAAGAACATGTTTGGAATAAACTTGATGTCGTCTCTGCAGAGGGGGCACCGGAAGTAATAAAACCCTGCGTGCAGAGCCTGTTCCTGCAGCAGAAACACAAGCAGTGTGATTGTGAGCCAGGCCTGATGCTGCTGAGCGCCTGTGGTGCTTGCAGGGTGAGGGGAGGGCTCCTACCTGGATGCAGACCCGGTGGAACCAGGCGTGTCGGCAGGCCGGGCACACCATGGTGCTGTATGACCTGCCGTCCCCCACAGGGTCCATGCAGATGATGCAGGTCGTGTCCTGCACAGGTGCTGCCTCCACTGCCTGATGTGGGCGGTGCTCCCAGCAGAAGGACCTGGGGGAAGATGGGAGGGATGGGCAAGGTGAGAAGTGCTGTGAGAAGGGGCAGAGGAACAGGAAAGAGCCCCAGGCCTTGGCTGTGGCTCTGTCAGGCTGCTGGGAGGTGTCACAGCGCGTTCCTGGCTTCTTTGGCTGGTGCTGACAGCAGGGGTTGGAGGCCCACAGGCAATGACTGGCAGCCCTTACCTGAACTCTCCAGTGTACTGGGTGACGCATTCACCCTCCAAGGCGCAGGGGAGATGGAAGCTGCGGTCGCAGCCTGGATCTGCGCAGGTGATGCTGGCTCCCAGATTGCCACAAACGAAGCAGAGCTGGAAAGAGCAGAGCAGCCCCCATCAGCAGCAGCCCCAGGGCCTACGCAGCAGACCCCACACCTCTGGGCAGGGCACAGGATGGGGCAGGGCTGGGTGGCACTCTGCAGAGCTGCCTGGTGAACTGGGCTGGTCTGCAAGAGCAGGAATTTCTCTTGGAGCTGCTTGGAAGGGCTGGGATTGCTTTCTTTGGACCAGGCTAAGCTCACCAAGCCTATCCTGTCACAAAGCTCCCTGTTCTGGTCCAGTGCTCACCATCTGTTCTGCCTGCCTCATGGTGCGTACCAGATCTTCTGTGTGAAAACGTCTGTAAAATATGTCTTCCGAACGTTCACGAAGACCATTGGCAAATACCTGTACAAGAGGAAAGAGCATGATCTTGTTAGGGCAGGAAGCAGGGAATCCCTGGTCGGAGGAGGGTGTCAGGAGCCACGTGGGAACTCACCGCACAAAAAGTATGGTAATAGAATCCACCGTTCTCTTCTTTGCGCCCAAGGATGCTCGAATCCTCATCCACTCGGCCACACAGCACGCATGCTGGAGAAGGGAGAGTAACAGCAGTGAGCGCCTTGCGGGGCCAGTTGTCCCCGGGGGCTGCCCCAGGGGCTGCTCCGTGCCGGCCGTGCCAGCTGAGGGGCAGGGCCAGAGGCTGAGGAGAGGAAGAGGCATTGCAGGCCCAGCGGTGCCAGCAGCCAGCCACAGCTCAGCTGCGGCCGCTTGGCCAAGGAGCAGAGCGGCACGGCCTGCCCCCGCCTGCCCTCTCCGCCGCAGACAGACCCCCAGCCCCCCTCTGCCCGGCAATGGGGAGCTGCGTGCAGGGATTCTTCACTCTCACCTGGCTCCATCAAGCCGGCAGCCTCCTTTGTCTCCATGGACACTGTGTGTGTTGATGACAAGCACTAACAGAATCTCTGTCCCAGCAGTTCTGGGCTTCGTCTTCCGCGTGCCAACCTATGGGAGAAGCGGGACGAGGCTGAGTTCTCAGCTCAGGCCCCTGAGCGCTGGGGAACCTTCCTCCCTGGGCAGCTTCAGGCAGCCCCTTCCTCCCTGCTCACCTCACCAGGTCGCACTGAGCTCGGCCTGAGCCCCGCAGCCTCAGCTCTGTTCCGCACCCCGCGTGTCACAATGGCCGTTCCGTGCCACCCTCTGTGACGCCATCACACCTCACAGGGGCTGAGGGCACCCAGGCAGCAGGGCGGCGGCTCTTGCAGCCAGCGCAGGGCGAGGGGCCCGGTGCCGGACGCAGCCCCGCTGGAGCCCGGCGTGTTGGTGCTGCTGAAGGCACTGGGTGTCACGTGCACCCTCCTGGCCCCACCTGAGTGCTGCCGGGCCTGTGGCTCCATCAGTATCCCAATCAAGTGTTTACATGTTTCCATTACTAGATTGTGGTTTTGCCACTGTCCTGGTTGTATGATTTTTGTTTTCAGTATTCCACACCGTAACAGCACGTGAAGCACCGGGAGCATGTACTGCTAAGAAGTGGGGCAAGTAACCACAGCTGCAGAACAGCAATGCCCCTCCTCATACTGCCAGGTGCTTTTCACTGTGACCAGCTCTAGTCTCACCTTCCAGCATGCTGACCATGAACTGAAGGGTGATCTGTGCTCCCAGAGCAACACAAGGAGAGCTACTAAACGCCAGTAGCCACACTTCCACAGTAAGAGGGAAAGAAGTCCGTGGGAGATAACAATCCAGAAGCTCTGGAGAATAAAAGCAGCTGAAAAAGTTGCTCTTACCTATGAGCACCAGAGGAAAGCTTTGAAGAGGGACTTCCTAGCTCCTTATGCTCCAGTCCACCATATAACCTTACAGATGTAAAGCTCAAATCTAAAAGTAAACCTGATTGCAGTTAACTGCTTGGAAGAAGCTTGTAAGACCTGCCTGGAAATTGCCATTTCAGATTATAGAAGAAACTGATGAGACAAAGTCAGCCATGCTGATGAAAAGGCATCATCGCAGATACTTGAATTCAGCACATTCCAAGGTGACTCCTGTTCTGGACATGGAAGAAGAATGTGGAATTCTCATCTATCATACATATATGCCATGTCCACTTCAAAAAAGACAAACCTCCTTGCCCAGGAACAAGTTTCTGGGCTCAGTGCACAGATTGCTTTGGGCAAGATAAACGGACCTACTCAACCCGAAGTGTTAACAGTGGAGAAACAAAGCAAATTTATACTTAAGAGTTTCTCCATGGATTGTTGCTGAAAAGGAAGCAATCTCTTCTAAGTCATGAGACAAGAAAGCTGCTCACTCCCATTTCAGTTGTTTTTTGAACTATTTATTTTGAAGCACACTTGTGTAGGGAGATTCAACCAAAACAGAGAAAAACAGGGAGCTCTGCTGCAATACCAAATCCCAAATGGCTCTATCCATTAACAACATACACACGTGGACATTTTGTAATCTGCAGTGTTCTGCAAAGCACTGAAGTAACTGTTAGGTAGCATTGAGTTTTGTTATGGGAATAGCTATTGAAATTACTGCCCTGAACCGCCGCTCTGCTCTGCCCCTGGACAACTCCAGTTCGAGCATTTTGGGAGCTCTCTTAACAGCGCTGAGCCGTGCATCCTCTGCCAAAACTGAAGCAGAATTGTATCAGCATTAACATATCAGCTAATGAGACAGGCAGAAGTTACATGCAACCCCAAAACGTTGAAGTGCAATACTCTATTAATGAATTTAAGCTATGAAAGTGTCCAGTGCGATCCTCTGTACTACACCTACCACGTGAATGCCTTATCACCTCACACTAATTACTAATTAAGAGGCCCTATCGGCCTCTTAAGCCAAGGGAACCATCTTATACCTATTTCAGTGGAGAGCTTGTGGATGAGAATCAAGGGGCAGGCTGGTATGGCTGACACTGTTGTGGGAGTGTGCTACAGGCCCCCCGATCAGGAGGAGGAGGTTGATGAGACCTTCCACAAGCAACTGGAAGCAGCGTCACGATCCCAGGCGCTGGTGCTTATGGGGGACTTCAATTATCCAGATATTTGCTGGAAAAGCAATGTGGCCAGGCACGCGCGATCCAGACGGTTCCTGCAATGTGTTGATGACAACTTCCTGATGCAGGTGGTTGAGGAATCGACAAGGAGAGGGGCACTGCTGGACCTTATTCTCACTAATAGAGAAGGGCTTGTCAGGGAAGTAAAGGTCGGGGGCAGCTTGGGTTGTAGTGACCACGAGATGGTGGAGTTCAAGATCCTGAGTGGAAGAAGTAAAGCAAAAAGTAGGATTGCTACCCTGGACTTCAGGAGAGCCAACTTTGATCTCTTCCGGGACCTACTTGGAGCTATCCCATGGGCTAGAGTGTTAGAAGGTAAAGTGGCCTGTGAGAGCTGGTCGGTATTTAAGCAGCTCTTCTTCCAAGCTCAGGATCAGTGCATCCCTGTGAGGAAGAAATCGGGAAAGGGTGACAGGAGACCTGTGTGGATGAGCAAGGAGCTCGGGCGCAAACTCAAAGGAAAGAAGGCGGCCCATGAAATGTGGAAAAAGGGTCTGACCACTTGGGAAGAATATAGGAATGTTGTCAGGGCCTGCAGGGATGCGACGAGGAAGGCTAAAGCCCACCTGAAATTAAAAAGGTGGTTTTTTTTGTTTGTTTGTTTGTTGTTTTTGTTTTTTTTTTTTTAAAGTACGTTAACAGTAAAAGGAAGACTAGGAAGAATGTGGCTCCCCTGCTAAGTGACGGAGGTGTTCTGGTAACAGGGGATGCTGAGAAGGCGGAGATACTGAATGCCTTCTTTGCTCCTATCTTCAGTGAAAAAGCTCCCCCTCAGGAATATGAGACCCTGGAGGTTAGTGAAAGGTTCTGGGGAATGGAAGACCTTCCTTCAGTCAGGGAAGAGGTGGTCCGAGAGCGCCTAGGCAACACCAATGTTCACAAATCCATGGGACCCGATGGGATGCATCCATGGGAGCTGAGGGAGCTGGCAGAGGTGACTGCTGAACCACTTTCGGTCATTTTTGAGAGGTCTTAGAGGATGGGGGAGGTGCCTGAAGACTGCAGGATAGCCAATGTCACTCCGGTCTTCAAAAAGGGCAAGAAGGAAGATCCAGGCAATTATAGGCCAGTCAGCCTCATCTCTGTCCCTGAAAAGGTGATGGAACAGCTTGTGGTGGATGTCATCTCTAGACAACTGGAGGAAAAGGAGGTTGTCAAGAGTAGTCAGCACAGGTTCACCAGGGGGAGGTCGTGCTTGACCAACCTGGTAGCCTTTTATGATGATGTCTCTGGCTGGGTGGATGGGGGGAGAGCAGTGGATGTAGTCTACCTTGATTTCAGCAAGGCTTTTGATGCTGTCCCCCACGACATCCTTATAACAAAGCTGAGGAAGTGTGGGATAGATGAGTGGACAGTGAGGTGGGTTGAGCACTGGCTGAGTGGCAGAGCGCAGAGGGTCGTCGTTGGCGGTGCAGAGTCTGGTTGGAGGCCTGTAACCAGCGGTGTTCCTCAGGGGTCGGTGCTGGGTCCGGTCTTGTTCAACATCCTCATCAATGACCTTGATGAGGGGATGGTGGCCACCCTCAGCAAGTTTGCTGATGATACGAAGTTGGGAGGATTGGCTGACACGCCTGAAGGCCATGCTACCATTCAGCAAGACCTGGACAGGCTGAGAGCTGGGCAGAAAAAAACCGGATGAGGTTTAACAAAAGCAAGTGTAGAGTCTTGCATCTGGGGAGGAATAATTGCATGCACCGGTACTGGCACAGGGGATGACCTGCTGGAGGGGAGCTCTGCGGAGAGGGACCTGGGTGTCTTGGTGGACGACAGGTCGGCCATGAGCCAGCAGTGTGCCCTTGTGGCCAAGAGGGCCAATGGCATCCTGGGATGCATTAAAAAGAGCGTGGCCAGCAGGTCGAGGGAGGTGATCCTCCCCCTCTGCTCTGCCCTGGTAAGACCTCATCTGGAGCACTGCGTCCAGTTCTGGGCTCCCCAGTACAAAAAAGACAGGGATCTCTTGGAAAGAGTCCAGCGGAGGGCCACGAAGATGGTGAAGGGCCTGGAGCATTTCTCTTATGAAGAAAGGCTGAGTGAACTGGGTCTGTTCAGCCTTGAGAAAAGAAGACTGAGAGGGGACCTGATCCAGGTCTATAAATATCTAAGGTGTGGGGGGCAGAATGGCAAGGCCAGACTCTTTTCAGTGGTGAGTGGAGACAGGACAAGGGGAAACGGCTGGAAACTGCAGCATAGGAGGTTCCGCACAAACATGCGCAAGAACTTCTTTACAGTGAGGGTGACGGAGCACTGGAACAGGCTGCCCAGGGAGGTGGTTGAGTCTCCTTCTCTGGAGACGTTCAAGACCTGCCTGGATGCCTACCTGTGCGACCAGGTGTAGGGAACCTGCTTTGGCAGGGGGGTTGGACTCGATGATCTCTGGAGGTCCCTTCCAACCCCTACAATTCTGTGATTCTGTGATTCACACCTTGGAACTCAAAAAGATTTAGATTTAGGGAAAAAAAAAAAAAAAGAACAGAATCTGATGGCACAAACACCAAACCTGACACTACAACTCACCTTCTTTTTCTTGTAAGCCTTTTTCCAAACTGAAATGCTAGGTAAAGAGTTTAGATTTTTCTTTCTTACACTCACAGTCTCTCTTAATTTTTCAACTTTCTGTATCTGTGCCAGAAAAAAATAAAAGAATTTCAATTTTATCTCAAAAGTTACGTTAGTAGCAGAAAAAAGGATGCAAAGTCAGAAATGACATGTTGACTTCACACTTTAAGCAACTGCAGAAGAGAAAGAAGGCTTCACTGTCCTAACAGGCACAAATAAGGTAGAGAAGTGAAGTGACAGGTTCAACCAGAGACCCCTCAAGGTGCAGGACAAGCAAACAGACATGGCTTCTCCTATGTTGTTTCCTGGCCCACCTTTAAGATTTCACACACACAGCTGGGAGCTCTTGAAGAATGGAAATACCTTCTTTTCCAGAACTCACTGAGTTGCTCTCTCAGATAACAATTGTTTTTACTGACAGCTGGCTATGAGAGGCTATGGGTAAACAAGCATGATGTACTGTGCCTTACACACCAGTGAGGGAAAAAGTCAGCTAAGTCGATTCAGTTAGATCTGCATGTTTGTCATGACATTAAATGGAGGACAAGGTCACCTCTGGTTACCAAGCTGGTAAAGGTACTACTATCTCCAAGAATCAGCTCAACTTCCTCATCAGCATCAGAGTTGTTTTTTTCTTTTGTTTGTTTTGGTTTGGATTTTATTTGGTAAGGCTAAAAACCAGTTCTACTAAGATTCTAGGCTTGTCCTACCTGAAACCCACAGGACACACGCAGCCCAGCTCAGCTCACACTTCCGCCTGCTCACCCTGCCACATCATCTGCCTCCTGGAGCAGCCCAGCCTGGCCAAGGGGCACAGGGAGGGTGTAGTGCAGTGCAGACAAATAGCATGGCCCCATGCTTAATGCTTTGCAAGAAAATGGTGTCAGCTTTCAAAGATTACAATTTGAAAATATATGAATTTGGAAAGGGTCTAGAGGCCCAACAGGAGAATGATCCTGGGATGGAACAAAGTATTCTGACAGTTTTAAAGGATGTAGATGCAAATATATGTTCCTTTCTTCTTATTTTATTGATTTTTAATTAGGGAGAAACCTTGCTAACTTATCTTGCTTTACAAGGATTTGTTTTGCAAGCAGGTGTTCCACTGGGGTCTGTATCATGTGTTGGCCGCACGGATACAGCATGCAGGTGGAAAAAAATGCTGCAGACTCTGAAGAGAGTAAAAACAGGAGGGAGGCTGCAGTGGAGGAGAGAGGAAAGATGCACTTTGAAGCAGGGAATGCCCTGCTGATATGTTTTGAAAGAAAGGAAGGAAGGAATATTTCTGTTCTTTCCGGGGTGAAGTCATTTATTACTCTCCAAACAAAAGGTTTCATACAATTTAATACGGGTAGATACCGGTGTGTGAAATCAAACCAGTACAGGGAAAGGCCAACAACAGCAATCAGATATGCGTAGACTGGGGTTTGGTTTTTTTTCTGGTGTGAGAGCAACCTCTCCACAACGAATAACTAACGGTTTGGACTTCGCCGTGTGTACATATATGCAGAACGTACTACGCCTGGCTCTGAATGTTGTGTCCGTGCCTTCATTTCGAGCGACAGTTCTTTGTGGTGTGGTTCTCTGTGGCTCCACTTCTGCGTTCTGTGACCACAAGGGTAGAAGGGAAAAGCCTCTCTCAAAGAGGCAGCTGGAGATTCGAGGAGCGACAGGTGCTGTGCTCCCAGGGAGCGCATTCGGAGAAGTCGGGAGAGATTCTTTCTGGACTGCGGAGAAAATAACCCCCTCCGGAGGAATGGCAGCTGGCTGAATTCGGACGTTCTCCTCTTCAGAACAGCACGACTTCGCTCTCACGGCTCGGAAGTGGCACTCGCACTGAACTGCTCCGCAGCGGTTGCCGTTGCTGCCCGACAAAACGCGCTTATCCCCGAATGCCGCTTTCAGCCTCCAGCCGCGGAGTCGTGCTTCTCCATCGCCGAGAAACTGCGTCTGTCGCCGGCAGCTTTTTTCCGAGTTGCGGGCTCTTCTGCGCACGTCGGAAAGGAGCGGTTTGGACTTCGCCGTCTGTACATATATGCAGAACGCACTACGCCTGGCTCTGAATGTTGTGTCCGTGCCTTCATTTCGAGCGACAATTCACTGTAGTGCGGTTCTCTGTGGACATCATCATATGGACATTGATGATGGGATCAAGTGCACCCTCATCAAGTTTGCAGACAACATCAAGTTAAGTGGTACAGGTGATACAGCAGAAAGGGATGCCACCAGGAAGGATTTGAACAGGCTAGAAAATTTTTCCCCCAAGAAAGTAACAACGTTCAGCAAGATCAAGTGTATATATCACAGTATGTCACACATATACCAGTTTTCTCCCAAAGACGTTACGTTTTCTCTCAGATATATAGCAGTTTTCTCCCAACGATGTGATATATACCCCCGGAAATACCAGCTTAGTTATAAAAATACTGCCTTTTTTCCCCAGTTACCAGCTTATTCACTAATATTTTCAGCCTTTTTAGTTTCGAGGCTTATTCTCAAATTTCTTTATTAGAAATGAAAGCAAGGGGGGGTATTTTTCACTGCTCACTGGACTGTTTAGCCAGCATATCAAAACACATGAAAGCATTTTCCATAAGTTGAACTTGCCATAATTTAAGTTCCATTCCTTTTTTTTTTCGTTTTAGTTTGGTTTGAAACAGCACAAATCGGGTGATTTCTCATGTTGAAGATGCATGTTCAGCTCATTTAAATCCACCAAATCCACCAAAAAAACTAGCTATGAAAGCCATTTCTCTTCTTCACCTTTAAAACCAATATTTCTTTTGGATTCCATGCATGACTTGATTTCATTTCGCAAATCATCACATCCTCTTAGCATTTTATCCCAACTTAGCCACCTTCCTTCAGAAAAGTAAATTATGTCCCGATAATCAGCATCTATACTTCTCATGAATTCCTGTAATTAGCAACTATTAAGTCCATTGGACGTAATGATATTTACTGCGGCTCCTCCGAGAGGGGGTTATTTTCTCCGCAGTACAGAAAGGATCTCTCTCGACTTCTGCGAATGTACTCCCTGAAAGCACAGCATTTGTCGCTCCTCCAATCTCCAGTTGCCTCCTTAAGAGAGGCTTTTCCCTTCTACCCTTGCATACGGCAGTGGAGTCACAGAGAACCACGTTAGAAAGAATTTTCGCTCGAAATTCCATAGTGTATGTGTATGCTCCTCTAGATAGTTATTCGGTGTGGAGAGGTTGCTCTAACACCAGAAAAAAAACAAACCAAGAAGACAAACAAAAAACAAACAAAATACCTGTCAGGCTGTATGCTGTCACATTGGAAGGAAGTTGCAGGAGGGCTAGGGGGAATATAAAATAAGAAACATGGAACATAAATGGAATAATGGGACCAATTTTCTAATAATGGGACCAGTACTCAATTGGAAAACTCAGTACTCAATTAGAGAGCAAGTGCTGGGTGTTTGGGGAAGTTGAACAATTGTGCGGTTTGATTTGTGGATTTTGAAAAGAATGAGACAAACTGTTTTGATGGTATAAGAAAGGTAATTGTTAGCGGTATACAGAAGTAGAATGGAGGGTATGTGGAAGTGTAACAGTTGAGGGTACGACAAAGGAAAAAGGGTTAAAGAGAAAGTGAGTTAATCTGTGCTGGTGTGAGAGTAACCCCCCACAGCGTTTGCCCACGAGCAGAACTTGCAGTGAGAGAGTGATCTGCAGACGGAGAATTCTGCTGTAAACAGCATGACTTGCAAAGGGGGAGGTGAGAGGACAAGGCACTGGAAGTGAGATTTCTTTTCCATTAGGATCTCCTCTCCCAAGGTTGAATAGTAATCAGAGGGCTGAAGAGGCTTCCCATGCCCTTCAGTTGCAGTAGTGTGTGCAGTTGGGTGAAGTCTGTGCCCTGTATCTCAAATCCCTGGGCACTGCCTGCCTTTCTACTACATTTCTGGCTTTTCATCTGATATTCCTACCCTTGTTTACAGATTCTTGATTTTACCTTGGTCATCCATTTTGCCTTCAGACATTATGCTGGACTATGAACATTGACCTCTGACTAGGTTAACAAGAAAGAAAGCATGTTTTTAGGTTTGCTCAAAGAAAGCTTGGCCGTGATTATGTGGGGACAT
>NW_024967813.1:0-1173 GCF_019238085.1 Lagopus leucura
TTCTGTCTCTAATTCCCTGATTAGGTATAAGGCTGGATACCACAGTTCTGCTAGAGTTTTGATTCTCTCTTTAGGTGTAGCAAAGCTGGAAGGGGCTACAGTGAATATTGCAGCAGAAATTTAGGTAATAGCAAATTCAACAGCTGGAGCTCTTTATCTCTTGAACCAGAAGGTAAACTCATTGAAAGGGGTGGTCTTCCAAAGCAGGTTGGCTTTAGGTATAATAATGGCTCATACAGGAGGCTAAAGCATCTATTTGTAGCAGTAGTTGTACTGGTTATCCTCATAGTGATAACCTGCACAGGTATGCAGTGTTCTTTCTGGTGCTGTTGAAAAAGCCTATGTGATTATGCCACCTGTAACAGGCATCGTACGAGCCAGCAGGTGGAATCTAGAAAGTACTTCAGAATGGCATTAATGTACAACAGTGCTCCTTGAGAAAAAGATTGTCATGGTTTTATGGTTTTTTGTTATCGATATTCCACATCATGTCGCGTACTGGGAGGTAGAGAGTTAATGCTCCAGTTCCATGGATCGTCGATAGTTCCAGGTATAGCTGTCTCAGAAGGGAAAAGGAACTACATACAACTACACTTTCCCCTCAGAGAGAAAGATAAAACTTGTCTGCAGGTCATAAGATGCCCCTTTTCCCTTCCTGCTCACTTCGGTAGTGTGTGTTCTTCTTAGACGGCTCAGGTTCCGCATGAGAGTAAGGCCTTTGGTTTTTGAACACTCCCATTTTATTTGATTTATTAGTTTCAATTGTAATTATATTGTGTTATATTGTGTTATCTTGCATTCTGACATTACCTTTAGTAAATTGGCTTTCTTCCTCAAATCTTTGCTGCTGTTTTGTTTTTAGGCCCACCTCCCTACCCTCTTCCTTTTTCCCCTTTTCCCAGGGGATGGATCTCCCTACTCCATTAGTCATGGAACCGGGCTTTTTTCCCCCCTCATGTTTAATAGGAAGAACTTCCCTTAGAATTTGATGTGACCAGAATGGAAATCAAATGGAAGAGTAGAGCTCATCTTCCTTGAAATTGTTTTCCACCAGGTACTAACATGTCCAGTATGTTTGCAATTCATGGCTCAGGAATGGGGAAAATATGAAGAACTTTCTTGTATTATCTCATGAAAACCTGTTACTGTAAAGTAAACTGCAGAGTGCCTGTA
>NW_024967814.1:0-2494 GCF_019238085.1 Lagopus leucura
ACATGTCCTACGTGTCCTACGTGTCCTACGTGTCCTACATGTCCTACGTGTCCTAAGTGTCCTACATGTCCTACATGTCCTACGTGTCCTACGTGTCCTACGTGTCCTACATTTCCTACGTGTCCTACGTGTCCTACATGTCCTACATGTCCTACCTGTCCTACATGTCCTACATGTCCTACGTGTCCTACGTGTCCTACCTGTCCTACGTGTCCTACATGTCCTACATGTCCTACATGTCCTACGTGTCCTACATGTGCTACGTGTCCTACGTGTCCTACATGTCCTACATGTCCTACATGTCCTACGTGTTCTACATGTCCAACATGTCCGACGTGTCCTAAATGTCCTACATGTCCTACATGTCCTACGTGTCCTATGTGTCCTACATGTCCTAAATGTCCTACGTGTCCTACGTGTCCTACATGTCCTACGTGTCCTATCTGTCCTACGTGTCTTACGTGTCCTACGAGTCCTACCTTTCCTACGTGTCCTACATGTCCTACGTGTCCTACGTGTCCTACATGTCCTAAATGTCCTACATGTCCTACGTGTCCTACATGTCCTACGTGTCCTACGTGTCCTACGTGTCCTACGTGTCGTACGTGTCCTACGTGTCCTACGAGTCCTACATGTGCTACATGTCCTACGTGTCCTACATGTCCTACGTGTCCTACGTGTCCTACGTGTCCTACGTGTCCTACATGTCCTACATGTCCTACGTGTCCTACATGTCCTAAATGTTCTACATGTCCTACGTGTCCTACATGTCCTACGTGTCCTACGTGTCCAACATGTCCTACTTGTCCTACGTGTCCTACGTGTCCAACGTGTCCTTGGTTTCCTACGAGTCCTACATGTCCTACATGTCCTACGTGTCCTACGTGTCCTACATGTCCTACATGTCCTACGTGTCCTACGCGTCCTACGTGTCTTACGTGTTCTACGTGTCCTACGTATCCTACATGTCCTACGTGTCATATGTGTCCTACGTGTCCTACGTGTCCTATCTGTCCTACGTGTCTTACGTGTCCTACGAGTCCTACCTTTCTTACGTGTCCTACATGTCCTACGTGTCCTACATGTCCTACATGTCCTACGTGTCCTACATGTCCTACGTGTTCTACGTGTCGTACGTGTCCTACGTGTCCTACATGTCCTACATGCCCTACATGTCCTACGTGTCCTACGTGTCCTATGTGTCCTACATGTCCTACGTGTCCTACATGTCCTACGTGTCCTACGTGTCCTACAAGTCCTACGTGTCCTACGTGTCCTACGTGTCCTACGTGTCCTACATGTCCTACGTGTCCTACGTGTCCTACGTGTCCTTCGTGTCCTACATGTCGTACGTGTCCTACGTGTCCTACATGCCCTACATGTTCTACATGTCCCACATGTCCTACATGTCATACGTGTCCTATGTGTCCTACGAGTCCTAGGTGTCCTACGTGTCCTACGTGTCCTACGTGTCCTACATGTCCTACATGTCCTATGTGTCCTACATGTCCAACATGTCCTACATGTCCTACGTTTCCTACATGTCCTCCATGTCCCAATGTGTTACTGGACCCCTCAGCTGACATGTCCTGTGTGTCCTTCCTGTCCTCCATGTCCCAGTTGTGGTGCGACCGCACAAGAGCCCCCAGTCCCCACGGTTCCTCTCCTGACCACTTTCCTCCCCTCCAGGTGGATGGCAGTCGCACCAGCCTGGCCGGCCGCAGTGCCGGTGACACCAAAAGCGTCCGCAGCGTCACTGCAGCCCCCGACACCACCAACGTGGCCATTGCCGAGGTAAGACCCCCATCTACCCCCTCTCCCCCCACCCCGTGTGTCCCCCACCCCCACCCCTCGTCACCCTCTTCCCTTTTTTTCCCCCCCTCCCTCTTCACCCCCTCCCCACTTTGCCACCTCCGGGGGCGACAAGGCAGGGCCACCTCCTATGGGACAAACCCGTCCCCCAACCCCCCCTGACCCCCCCACTGCCCCCTGGGTGCCCCCACCCCATATGCTGGCCAGATGATTGACAGCTCAGGGCTGTGATTGACAGCTGCCTCCTGCCCTTTCCCCGCAGGGAACTGAAACCCCGGGGGTCAACAGCCACCTCCCCCTCCTCCTCCTATTGTTTAACCATCAGGGCCTTGTCGCCTCCGTGCAGGTAAGTCGAAAGCACCAAACCCGACGTGTTTTTCCCCAAATTTGCCCTCCTGCCCCATCCCACCCCCACCCGCCAACTCGGTGTTGCCCTCTCCCCCCCTCAGCCCCCCACCCGTCATTGTGGTTCCAATTGGAAAAGTGGGGCGAAGGGAGGCGTTGGGGGGCGGGATGTGGGGAGAAGGAGGAAGGAGAGGAGGGTGGGACGGGGTGGGGTGAGACCTGCATGGGTTCGCTCCCCCAGGGCGACTGGGTCTGGCTGAAGAAGTTCCCTGGAGATCAGCACAGCGAGGTGAAGCCGGCCACCAAGCTGGCATTCTGCAAGGTGGGGAGTGGGGAC
>NW_024967815.1:0-1713 GCF_019238085.1 Lagopus leucura
TGCACTGCACTGCACAGTGTTGCATTCATTGCACTGCACTGCACTGCCCGCCGTCCCCCCGCAGCGCAGCGCTGGTGTGCAGCACGCCGTCCGGTTTGCCCCCCTCTCCGCTGCCGTCCACGTTTTCCGCCTGGCTGCATCTCCTGCGCTCGGCGCGGCGCAGCCTGGACATCGCCTCCTTCTATTGGACGCTGACCAACAACGACACCGCAACCGCGGAGCCCTCGGCGGCGCCGGTACTCGGCCAGCAGCGCGGATCCCCCCGGGTCCCGGTGGATCCCAATGGGTCCCCATGGATCCCAGTGGGTCCCAATAGGCCTTGTTTGGGTCCTGATGGGTCCCCATGGATCCCAGTGGGTCCCGATGGGCCCTGGTGGGTCCTGATGGGTCCCAATTGATCCCCACGGGTCTTGATGGATCACAGTAGATCCCAGTGGACCACAATGGGTCCCAATCGATCCCAGTGGGTCCCAAGGGATCCTGATGGGTCCCAATGGATTCCAGTGGGTCTGATGGATCCTGATGGGTCCTGATGGATCCCAGTGCATCCTCATGGGTGCCAATGGACCCCAACAGATCTCAGTGGGTCAGATGGATCACAACAGATCCCAATGGGTCCTGAGGTGTCCTGATGGATCACAATGGGTTCAAATGGGCCCTGGTGGGTCCCAATGGATCACAGTGGACCACAGTGGATCCTGATGGGTTCTGATGGATCACAATGGATCACAATGTGTCCCAATGGATCCCAATGGGTCAGATGGATCCCAGCGGATCCCGGTGGGTCCTGGTGGGTCCTAATGGGCCCCAATGGATCCCGATGGGTTCTGATGGATCACAGTGGGTCTGAACTGATCCCACCCCAATTCCACGATCCCAATCCAATCCCATCCCCTGTTCCCAACCCGATCCCACAATCCTGCAACGGATCCCAAGATCCCAACCCGATCCCATGATCCCAACCCCCCCCTCCCCAGACCCACAGCTGCGGCCCCAGGGCTGGGCTGGGCTGCGCTCGCCCCGACGCCGTCAGACCGGCCCCAAATCCATCATTCCCCAAATGCATCATCAGGGCTCCACCAAACCCCACAACCCACAGCCCAACCCCACAACCCCACAGTCCAATCCCACCACCCCACAGCCCAACCTAACCCTGCAGTCCAACCCCACAACCCCACAGCCCAATCCAACCCCAAAGCCTCACAGCCCAACCCAACCCCACAACCCCACAACTCAACCCCACAACCCCACAACCCAACAGCCCAACTCAACCCCACAACTCAGCCCCACAACCCCACAACCCAACCCCACAACCCCACAGCCCAATCCAACCCACAACCCCACAACTCAGCCCCACAACCCGACCCTACAGCCCAAGTCAACCCCACAGCCCAACCCCACAGCTTAACCCCACAACCTCACAACTCAACCCCACAGCCCAACCCAGCTCCAGAGCACAACCCCACAACCCAACCCCACAACTCAGCCCCACAACCCCACAGCCCAATCGAACCCCAAAGCCTCACAGCCCAACCCAACCCCACAACCCCACAACTCAACCCCACAACCCCACAACCCAACAGCCCAACTCAACCCCACAACTCAACCCCACAACCCCACAGTCCAATCCCACCACCCCACAACCCGACCCCACAGCCCAACCCCGCAGCCTCACAGCCCAACCCAACCCCACAGTCCAACCCACAGCCCCAC
>NW_024967815.1:1813-2196 GCF_019238085.1 Lagopus leucura
CAACCCCACAACCCCACAGTCCAATCCCACCACCCCACAGCCCAACCTAACCCTGCAGTCCAACCCCACAACCCCACAGCCCAATCCAACCCCAAAGCCTCACAGCCCAACCCAACCCCACAACCCCACAACTCAACCCCACAACCCCACAACCCAACAGCCCAACTCAACCCCACAACTCAACCCCACAACCCCACAGTCCAATCCCACCACCCCACAGCCCAACCCCGCAGCCTCACAGCCCAACCCACAACCCCACAACCTGACCCTACATCCCCACCCAACCCTGCAGTCCAACCCCACAACCCCACAACCCGACCCTACAGCCCAACCCCACAGCCTCACAGCCCAACCCAACCCCACAGTCCAACCCACAGCCCCAC
>NW_024967816.1:0-1008 GCF_019238085.1 Lagopus leucura
ACCAGAGAATACTGAATGGCAGGGAGTGTGGAGAGGCTTGGGAGAGACTTTAGAGAGATGGACATCTTCGGTGTCATGGAACTTTACTCCTGAACACCTGAAAGACCCTGAAAGCTTAAGCATTTATTTGAGACAGGAATGTTGCGGCTCAGGCAGATCTGAGGAGGCACAAATGATTTGGGGCCTGGCTAATGCTTATCGGGCCTTATTCAATAGTATCCCAAAAAGGGAGAGAGTTTGTGAAATTGAGAGAGAGTGTCTGAGAGCTGGGAGGGAGAATCTCCGAGCTGAGAGAAGGAATCTCCAATCTCAACGAGATGCCTTCGAATCTGAGCAAAACTCCCTCCAATCCAAACTCGACACCCTCCAAACTGAGCGAGACACCCTCCAATCTGAACTAAATAATCTCGTAGTCGAACATGATAGACTCCAAGCAGAGCTAGAGGGTGAGAGCCAACCTGATCAACCTGATCAATCACAGGAGGCACCACAATTGATGTCAGTCGCCCCTGTAAGAGGACGGAAAACGAAATGAATCTCGACTCAGTTAGAACAGAAGAAAGAGGAGGAAAGAGGTCCAGAGGATTGGCTCCGAGGTCTAAGAGAAGCACCCCTGAGTCCAGGAGAGGGGCCCTCAGTAAGACCACGGTCACCAACGCCTACAAGGGCAACAAGAAGTCCTGACAGAGGAAGAGGTGAGCAAGATATTGTTACCTTTGTTGATCGATCTCTGAAAATGAATGAAATTCGAAGTCTGAGAAAAGACTTCTCACGTCACCCAAATGAGCCTATTGCCACTTGGTTACTTCGCTGTTGGGACAATGGGGCCAACAGTGTGTGGCTAGATAGTAGAGAAGCTCGCCAATTGGGTGGCATTGCTAGAGACTCAGCCATTGACAGAGGCATTGGTACATGCCAGAACCAGGCCTTCACTCTCTGGAAGCGGTTGTTGTTAGCTGTGAAAGAAAGATACCCCTTCAAAGACGATCTGATGCCTGAGAAAAAGAA
>NW_024967817.1:0-1031 GCF_019238085.1 Lagopus leucura
GGAGGATGGGGACACGGGGACAGACGTGGGGACAAATGGATGTTGTGGGGACACATGGACACGGGGACACACGGACATGGGGACAGGGGGACAAACAGATGTGGGGACACACAGACATGGGGACAAGGGGACATGGGGACAAATGGGTGTGGGGACACACGGACACGGGGACATGGGGACGGATGTGGGGACAAATGGATGTGGGGACACACGGACACAGGGGCATGGGGACAAGCAGATGTGGGGACACACGGACATGGGGACAGAGGGACACAGACATGGGGACAAATGGATGGGGGGACACACAGACATGGGGACACAGGGACAGGGGGACATGGGGACACATGGGGCCATAGGGACACACGGCCGGACGGACAGACGGGCACACAGCCATGTGGACACATGGATGCACGGACACACGGACAAATGGATGTGGGGACACACGGACATGGGGACAGGGGGACATGGGGACAAACAGATGTGGGGACACACAGACATGGGGACAGGGGGACATGGGGACATGGGGACAAATGGGTGTGGGGTCACACGGACAGGGGGACACAGAGGGACACACGGACATGGGGACAGGAGGACAGGGACACAGGGACAGACATGGGGACAAATGGATGGGGGGACACATGGACATGGGGACAGATGGATGTGGGGACAAATGGATGTGGGGACAGAGGGACAGGGTGTCACGTGGCCACACGGGGCCCATATGGACACACGGCCGGACGGACAGATGGACACAGACACACAGACAGATGGATACATGGACGGACGGACATGTGGACACATGGCTGCACGGATAGACGGACGGACGGACACACAGCTGTATGGACACACGGACACACAGACACACGGACAAACAGCTGCATGGACACAGGGACAGATGAACAAGACAGACGGACACACGGACACACAGCTGTATGGACACACGAACACACGGACAGACGGACACACAGCTGTATGGACACACGGACACACGGACAGACGGACACACAGCTGTATGGACACACGGACACACG
>NW_024967818.1:0-4963 GCF_019238085.1 Lagopus leucura
AGATAATAAAAGAACCTCCTCTCCCTCCTATAAATTGGAGCGAGACATTTATTTAATGGCGTAGTCGTTGCAGGATACCCGCTGTGAGAGTGTTGTCCTTCCAGATATAGTTTGAAACTTTTTTTTTCTGCGTGCACCTCCTGGAGTTGCAAGGAGCGATAGTTTTGAAAATTTAGACGTGAGTCCTTCTCCAGGAAGACCGCTCCATATTCTGAAACTTTACCTTTTATGTGTGAACCTCTCGGGGACGTATTTTGAATACTTGCATTTTGTTTAATACGTGTGTGCCTCCTCGGGAAGACCTCTCTGGTTATTCGGTAACTGAAGTGCGAAACTTGAACCTTTTTCTTTTTGTGTGTGTGTGTGTGTGTCTGCATGCACACGCCTCTTGGGGAAGTGAGGACGTGATATTTTGTTACTTAAACGTGTGTGCCTCTCCAAGAAGTTTTATTTACTCTATTGAAACCTATGAAGTGTTGCTTTAGCTTCTCATTTTTTGTGCTCCCCCAAAGAAAGGAGAAGTGATTGGATCATTTGCATTTGTTTAGGTGTGGTGTATCTCCCCGGGAGGAGCGGTGAGGAGTAACTGAGCTTTTGAATACGTGTACCTTCTCCTCCCTTAGTGTAGATCTTTCATTGTATTAAGAAATGAGTAACAGTAATGCCAGTATGAAAAGTGAAAATGTGTTATTTGACCTTTTAGAAAAGCATGGTGCTCGTCCCTCTTTGTCAGGGGTGGACTGGGCACGCCAAAATTGGCATCATTTGCAGAGTGTTTCGGACCGCATTAGCGTCTTACAGAATGAAGCTCGTACACGAGCTGGAAAAGGAAAGTCGTTTATTTGTGCCGTACTCGGGGCTACTTTAAAAGCAGCCGTGGAGTTCCGAGATGAAAAGCATTCGGCAGAAACCCAAACTATACAAGCACTGCAGGAATCGGTTAAAGTAACACAAGAATTGGTGAAAACTCTGCAGAAACAAATAGTTAATCTCGAGGAACTATTAGAAAGAGAGAAACGTAATTCAGCTTTGTTGCAAATGGCTTTTAAGGAATTGCTAACGTGTAAGCATGCCAGCCATACCGTCACCCATAGTTTGCCTCGAGAAAAAACTTTTCCTCAAGTGGAACTACCAGGAATGAAGGAAAGGCTAGATAAATTAGAAACTCCAATAGCCCCATTGCGTCCTTTGATAAAAACAGAATACGCATTCGATAACAGTGAGGATCTAGATCCTCAAATGAATGTTAAAGAAATTCCCTTCTCAGCCACTAAACTAGCGAAATTGAAGAAAGATTTCAGCCGCTCTCCAAAGGAATCAGAGACAGAATACATATGGAGGGTTAGCCTCACTGGTGGCGACCAGATTCGGTTAACAGAAAAGGAAGCAGAAGGTTATTGGGGACCAGGAGTATTTTTAACTACTGGCAACAATCGTGCTCCTTGGTCATTAACGCAAAGGGCTGCCTATTGGGCAGGTGGTCTCAACCCTTTAGAACGGGGAGACCCTCTTGCCATTACTGGAACAACTGATCAGTTAGTAGAGAGTGTTCAAAAGGCTGCGTGTCTCCAAATGATGTATGATAGAAAGCTGCAGCCACACCATGAATCACCTATGATGATGCCTGTTGATCCTGAGAGAATGACTGCTTTAATTAGGGGGCTTCCAGAGTCGTTAAAACCTATAGGTATACAACTGCAAGGAAAAATACAGGTAATGTCTCAGGGAGAGAGAACCCAGCCAGTGTTAGAAGGAACTGTAACCCCCAACCATCTGCAGTCAGGAAACAAAGTGTGGACGTGGGGAGAAGTTGCCCAAGAGTTAATTAACTATGGAAGGAAATATGGGCCAGTGGTTTCTTCCTCCACTAAACTCGAGCCAAGAGAAGTAAGACTTGCAGCAGTCAGCCTTGCCCCCAGGCCTCCTAGCCCAAAGCTCAGTGGGACTGGAAGGGTCTCACTGTCAGTAAAAACAGGTAGGCGAAATATTGATCATAAACGTAATTGTCTCTGGACACTGGGCTGGCAAAAGGGTGTTCCACGAGATTTGATGAATGGATTACCCACTGTCAGGTTAGAGAAATTAGTTAACTGGTGGCCGGAACAAAAGCTCCAGAATCTCGGGGAAAGCAAAACCCCAGGTCCTAGGGCCTCTCCCAAGGAACCTGAACGGCTATCCAAGCCATTAGAAAACTGACGTCTTCGCCCCTCCCAAGTGAGCGGGGTGGGGGCGATGAAGGGTGGATGCATTAGAAAGCTCACAACAAAGGGAAACAAGATCCTCGATTTAACACCTTCTGTCCAAAGGCCCCACCACTCTTGCCACTTACCCCTGTGAATCACGATCCAGTGGCTGATAAGCCAGGGAAACTCTCTTACTTCCCTGTCCAGACTGTGTCGATTGACTCAGCTAGCCTGAGGCCAGTTTCCCCTAACCTTAACAGGATCCCTTAACAAATATCTTTGGAAGGCTAAAGATACCCCGAAAAAGGAATACGAAATCAACACTTGCTGGATTGTTCCCTCATTTTTTAACCATATTAACAAAGCCCAAAAAGGGCAAGTCGGTGTCTTGTTTTATTTTACAGAAGATCCCCGTGGGACCTTGACAGAGCACAAAAAGGCTAATAGCTGATTTTAACTATTTGTATTTTGCGACCGAAATACTGAAGATTTGATCATGCTAGAACACTGAATGTACCTCTTGATTACATTTTTTGGTTGCAATAGTGTTATGTTTTGTGGGTGTGGGTGGTGATTGGTATCAGTCCTTGGATCTGTTAAACTTCACAACTGGGTTCAGGGTTTTTACAGGTCATCCTGGCTTACTGGTACTCCCTGCACAGTGATGCCATTTCTTTTGACCCCTTCTTTCACCCCTTTTTTACCAAACTGATTATGATTTGCATGTAACTCCTCCACAGTGTTTCCAAATTCCTAACAAACTGGGAAATGAATCAAGGGACCCATCTAATATCTATCAGATGTGGTCACAAAAGAAATCTATCAGAAAGCCTTTTGCACTGATGCTTTTCAGTGTCACATCAGTCTAGGAGTTCCATCCAAAGCATGGTTGTTGGAAAGTGCCTAAGTTTTAAAAGAGAAGTGTATGTTTCTGGGATTACCCCTCTTTGATGGTTTGTACTGTGGGGGTATCCTGCACACACTATCCTGTGAAAAGTTCTGTGGACTGTAACAATACTTGAACTTGCCAAACTAATATTTATATCTCTCAGCATTTGAATTGCTTTGGAAATGCTCAAGTGGAAAGTTCTTGAGACACTAAATTGTCTTAGAAAACATTCCATGGCAAGTCCACATGTTGTCAAATTAGACTAGATATGCTTTTAGTAAATTAAGTGAAGTGTAATATTGTGGAGCTATTCATAAACACCACAACCTCTACTGAAGAATTCCCATCTGGATCCTGGCTTACACTGGGAGTTCCTGGGTTGGGAAAGCAGCTGACACAAATACCTCTGTTTGTTTTACCTATTTATTATTATTGGTTATTGCCAAATGTATGGATGTCTCTTTTCACTTTCTACCTTTTATTCATCATGTAACATTTGTGATACCACTCCTCAGGTATCACTGAGTGGTGTCTGTGGAAAACTGAATGATTCTAATTGTTGTCTAAAGATTGATGATAATGGTGAAGTTGTTAAACAAATTGCCCAGGGTATGCGGAAGATAGCCCATGTTCCTGTCCAAACCTGGAAAGGCCCAAACTTTGATTTATTTTCCTGGCTTCCAGGTGGCCCATGGGTCAAACGTATCCTGTTTTATCTACTGTGTGTTGTTGCAACTCTTGTGTTCGTACCTTGTATGATTCCATGTTTTATTCAACTTATACAACGTGTTGTATCTTCTATGTATTTTGTAACCACTTCAACTAATGATGGACAAGTCCAACAGATCAGGGCAACATTTGTAACCAAGCGCAAGAAATCTTTTGTAGTAACTGTGTAACGATTATCTTCCCCTTCTCCCCCTCCTCCTTCCCTTCTGCTTCTTCGCTGACTTTTTATTTTCTCCCTTTTCTTTTCCTCACCACCATGGAGGGTTACTTATGCTTCATTTCAAGCAATCTTTGAGCCACGGGGTGGTGTGAGAATCCTTCTTTGTTTTTTTGGCTCAAAGCTTGCTTCCTGAGGCATTTCTTGCGATAAGACTCTGATTGATTTGTTGAGGAGGCAACTAATGGGTGCTAACCGTGTGACAATGGATATCACTTTGGGAACATTTGAAAGCCCCTTCCTCCAGAGCTCCCTGCTCTATATAGAAGAGCGGATGAGAGTGCTCAGGAGTGTTTACTGGCGGAAGATCTGGCCTGTGACAAAACAACTCCAGCTAGGTGTGGGAAAATTGGGGAACGATACCATCGTGTCCTGTGAGAAACAGGATGCAGATGGGCACCCCTGCTCCCTCTTATCTGCTGACAAGGCCCGGAAGATGGGAACAAAGGAGTTTCTGCTGAGATCCCAGAGCCAGAAGCTGCCACTCAAAGGAGAGCTGACTCAACCACTTTGGATTTGAGCTGTCACTCCAAAGATAGCTGACTTCACCACTTTGAAAGCATTGAAAAGGGGCCATCATCGCCATGGTCGTCGTCGTCCTTCTCACCGTCGTCGTTGTCAACAGAACAACAATGCCTGACGACCCACCGCTACTGAAGATCAAAGACTGAACTATGAACCTCGCTGGATCCATGGTGGTGACTATGTCCCTCTTGCTGCCTATAATGACTCCTTGCTTCTTCTTTTCTATCTTTTCTATCGCCCTCCTTCCCTTCCCCATTACCCTAATTCATAATAGTGTCCGTCCTCCCCTTCCCCATTTCCCTAATTAAGATTTGTAATAAACTGGTCGGACCAACATTTGAACCGTTGCTTCTTAATCTCACGCCGGGTATATAGATAATAAAAGAACCTCCTCTCCCTCCTATAAATTGGAGCGAGACA
>NW_024967819.1:0-3124 GCF_019238085.1 Lagopus leucura
CCCCCCCCCCCCCCCCCCCCGTCCGGTGCTCCGTCCCGGGATTCCTGAAGGCACCAGGGGGCAGCGCGGGGCCGCCGTCCGCGATCCGGGGAGAGGAACGGACAGGGAATAGGGAGGAGGTGCGGGGAACGAATCTGCAGCCCCGAGTGAGGCGGGGGGTGAAGGGGAGGAGGAGGAAGAGCCCCCGAGTGGGGAGCAGTGCCCGCAGTGAGCCCCCTCCGTATGGCACTGGCTCCGTAAGCGCAGAGCGCAGGGAGGAGCCTGGAGGAAGCAGGTCTGGCAAACAGACAAACAAGTAAATAAATACGATTAATAAATAAATAAAACGATCTAAATCGCTGCTAGAAATCCCCGCTCGAGCCAAGGAAAGGGCCGCTCTGCTCTCGGCCCCAGCTCTGCTCGCCTCCACCCTTGGCACAGCCGCAGCCCGGCGGGCGCAGGAGATGCTGCTGACTCAGGCAGCCGCGCTGGTTCCCATTTGCAATGTTTTCTCTAAAACCCTCAGGGCTAGAAATTCTATTAAAAAAAAAAAAGAAGAAGAAGAAAAAAAAAGAAAGAAAAGAAAGAAAGAAAGAAAAGAAACCCAACAACAACAGCAGCCAAAAAAAAAAAAAATCAAACCCCAACCATGAAAGCTGAAGCTTCTGCCTCTACCCAGAGCTTAGCCCGCTCCGCTCTACTTGGAAAGCTTCCCTTCCCTGGAGCCTGCAGGCAAGAGGATTTTTGGAGCCGCTGATATCCAAGGCCTTCAGCTGCGGCTTAGAAAGTTTTCAAAGAGGAATAGAGAGGGATGGATCAGCTTGTGGTGAGCAGGGAGAGGTGAGGAAGGAGCGGAGGGGGGCTTAGACTGCAGCCCCCTACCTGGGTGGGTGCAGGGGGTCCTGGAAAGGGGGGAGCTGGGGGCTCTAGGGGGGGGATACAGTGGGTCTTGAAGGGGAGGTGTGTGTCCTGGGGGTGTACTGGGAGTTTTAGGGGGGTCCTGAGGAGAGATGTGGGTCTTGAGTGGGTACTGCCATACCCACACAAGTGCACGCCATGCTGCTCACACGCAACCAGCAGGCACACACGTGTGCTCACACAGGAACGCCCCAAATCGCACACGGAGGGTGCAGCCAACACACACGCACGCTGTCACGGGTGTGCACGGAAAAGAACAACCCCCAACCGTGTGCTCACACCAACATTCCCACAGCCACGGGCAGACGCGTGCACGCACACCGACACGCGTGCACACACACGCACACGCATGCACGCTCGCTTCCACACCAACACGCGCGCACCAACATGCCTCCACATGCGTGCACTCATACGCACGCACATCCACACACCCGCAAACACCCCGAACACCGCGCAGCCCCCGCCTTCTCGCTCCCCCTCCCCAAAGTGTCCCGAGTCCGCCCCCGGCCCGGCCCCGCCCCGCCGGCAGCGCGCACTCCGGGGCGGCGCGGCTCAGCTCGGAGCGGCACGGAGCGGTTTTGCACGGAGCGAGAGGAGTCCGTGGCCCTTCCCCGGCCCCGGCCCCGGCCCCGGCCCCGGCCCGGCCGGGCCATGCTCTAACGGCGGCGGCGGCGGGGCCGAGCGGGGCGGCGGGGAGCGGGCCCCCCCCGCGCCCCGTGCCCGCAGCGCTGCCGGGACGGGAGCATGCGGCTCCTCTTCCTCTGCCTCCTGACTCTCGCTGACTGCTACGGGCAAGGTGAGCACCGCGCTCCGGGAGCGTCGAGCATCGCGTACCGGCATCGAAGTGCGCGTCCCAAGTTGCAGCGCACCGCACCGGCTCCGTCGCGGTTCGGTTCGGGCCCCCATCCCATCCCGGCTCGTCACGGTTCGGCTCGGCCCTCATCCCGGATCGTTTCGGTTCGGGTCTCCATCCCGGCTCGGCTTGGTTCTGTTGGGCTCGGCCCCATCTCGGCTCGGCCCGGGGCTGTGCTCGGGGGTGGGACCGCGCTCTAGTGCACCGCGCCCCACTGGGATGCTCTTGGGGGGGGTCCCGAAGCCACGTCCCGCGGAGCCCTCGCGCGGCGCCGGGGGAGAGCTGAGGGTTCCCCTCGTTACCGAGTCTCGGTGCGTGATTCCGCCCCTCTCCGAGGCTGAACCCCTCCGTTTGGGTCTCGGTGGGGGTCGTGCCCCCTCCGTTCGGGTCACGCTGGTGCCCCTCGGTGGGGGTCGCGCCCCCCGTTTTGGATCCCGCAGCGGCGACGGCGGTGAAGATGGAGCTCGGGGTGGGTTGGTGCGGGGAGCTGTCGGTGGGGGGAGCCAACCCTGTGCACCCCAGGGAGCGGAGGGGACCCGACGTGGGGTGATGTGTGCAGGGATGTGGCCTGGCCGTGGTGATATCGGGGGAGCCGTGTGGGGACGACTGCTTGTCCATCCATGTGCGCAAGAGGCGAGTTTGGGGGCAGCTCGGACCCCCCACACCCACCGAGGCAGCCCTTAAGGAGCGCAGGGTTGGGGGAATGCAGCACACCTCCATTCCCCTGCTGACTTTATGGGGTTTGCTGCAAGCCACAAGCTCCCCCCTTCTCCCCCCCCTCCACTCCCCCGTGTCCCTGCGTGACCCCAGAGGGCCTTTGGGGGGAAACTGAGGCACGGGGGCTGTTCAGCCAAGGTCATCCAGAGTGAGGGGTGCAGAGCCGGGATGCGGCCACACGTGCACTGAGCTGAAGGGGGGGGGGGGGCTCAGCCAGAGCACCCCCCTTCAGGATGGGGGGGAGGGGGGAGGGTGAGGGCATTGCCCTGTGCCACGCCAGCCCTGCACGGCCTCCGGCTCCTTCCCTGCTGCAAAATCCAATCTAATTTTTAATTAAGGGGGCGGCGTTGCTAAGATGCCAGGAACAAAAATGAGTCGAACCGGGGTTTAAAAGGAGCATGCAAAGCCTCTTAGAGGGCTGGGGCCGTTGGGGGCGGGGGGGGGGGGGGCGATCCCAGACTCCCCAGCGCAGGGCTCGGGGAAGCGCCGCGGGGCTCCGCTGCCCTCCCAGGAACAAAAGCGCCCGAGCTCCCGCTCTGTGCCATGTGCCGAGGGAGACAGCGAGGGGATGGGGGTGGCAGCACCCCATCAACATAACCGCACTCCTCCGGTCTCACTATGAGCCCCACTGAGTTCCCAGCACTGCTAAATTCCGCT
>NW_024967820.1:0-1007 GCF_019238085.1 Lagopus leucura
GGCGATCCAGGCTGGCTGTGGCTCTGTGCAGCCTGCTGTGCTGCTCGATGCCCCTGCACGTAGCAGGAGGGGGGAAGGTTTGAAACCAGGTGATGGTGGCGGTCCTTTGTCAACCCGGGCCGATCTGTGATAGAGAGGTGCTGCAGGGATGAAGGCGAGAGGTTGTGCAGCGCCCAGAGCTCGCGGTGCAGCGGTGCTCAGAGACGAGGATACGTGGAGCAGCGCTTTGCTTTGCCAAAACGGCCCTTAAAGCCTTTATGTGAGCACCCAGAAATGCACGCTGGTTTTGCTGCCCCGAGGGCGAGGACGGGACAGCGATGGAAACAGAGCCGTCCTGCGGCCGGCGGAGAAACCCCGCTCCTTCCCATAGAAACCCAGGAGCTCGGGGGGAGGCTTCCAACCCCCTGCTGAGGCCACGGCGCTGTGCTTTGTGTGCAGGCTTTCTTCGAGAGCCACCCGGCGCCGTCGGCGGAGCGCACGGTGCAGCAGTGCTGCGAGAACATCCTGCTGAACGCCGCCTGGCTGAAGAGGGACAGCGAGGACATCCATCAGTTCTTCGTGCAGAGGAAGGGGCCGCCCCCCGCCACGGCCTGAAGCCCCACCGCCTCCGTGGGGGGGGGAAAGGAAGGAAGGAGGAGCCGCTGCCCCGCGGCCGATCGATACGCCAAGAATTCGGAGTCTTTTTATCTCAAGCGGACGGGGATTGGACTGAATGTGGTGAAGTGGTTCCTGCTCACACTCCAGAATTAAAATTGGATGAAAATTAATCGCGATTCAACGAAAAGAGGGGGAGAGGAGAAAGAGAGAGAAAGGAAAAAGGAAGAGAGAGAGGAGGAAAAAAAAAAAAAAAAGGAAAAAAAAAATCTGTAAATATGATAGTAATAAAATAGAGCATAACAAAACTGTGAAACTTCCTCCAGCCTTGTCGGTGGTCACAATATTTAACAGCCCCTCCTCGTTGGCAGATGTTCTGGTGGATTTTGTTTGGTTTTCTGTTTTTTTTAATG
>NW_024967821.1:0-1325 GCF_019238085.1 Lagopus leucura
GCGGGTGTGGGGCTTGCGACCCTGGCAGCGGCTGGCACCGGCTGATATGGAGCTTGCCTCCCTGGCAGCGGCTGGCACCGGCGGGTGGGGGGCTTGCCGCCCTAACACTGGTTGGCAGAGGCCCTGGCAGCGGCTGGTGGGGAGCTTGCCACCTTGGCAGCGGCTGGCAGCGCCTGACGGGTCGCTTGCGGTCCTGGCAGCAGCTGACTGAAACTTTTGGGGGGCTTGCGGCTCTGGCAGTGGCTGGCAGCGGCTGTAAGCGGCTGGTGGGGGGCTTGCGGCCCTGGCAGCGGCTTGCAGCGGCTGGCAGCAACTGGTGGGTGGCTTGCCACCTTGGCAGCGGCTGGCAGGTTTTGGCAGCTGCTGGTGGGGGGCTGGCAACCCTGGCAGCGCTTTGCAGCGGCTGGCAGCGGCTGGTGGGGGGCTTTCGGCCCTGGCAGCGGCTGGCAGAAGCTGGTGGGGGGCTTGCCGTCCTGGCAGCGGCTGTCAGCAACTGGCAGCGTCTGGTGGGGGGCTTGCCGCCCTAACACAGGCTGGCAGCGGCTGGCAGCGGCTGGTGGGGGGCTTGCCGCCCTGGCAGCGGCTGGCAGCCGCTGGCAGCGACCCTGGCAGCGGCTGGTGGGGGGCTTGCCGCCTTGGCAGCGGCTGGCAGCGGCTGGCAGTGGCTGGCAGCGGCTGGTGGGGGGATGGAAGCCCTGGCAGTGGCTGGCAGTGGATGGCAGCTTCTGGTGGGGGGCTGGGAACCCTGGCAGCGGTTTGCAGCTGTTGGCAGCAACTGGTGGGATGCTTGCCGCCCTGGCAGCGGCTGGCAGTGGCTGTAAACGGCTCGTGGGGAGCTTGTGGCTCAGGCAGCGGCTGGCAGTGGTGGGTGGGGGTCTTGCGGCCCTGGCAGCGGCTGGCAGTGGCGGGTGTGGGGCTTGTGGCCCTGGCAGCGGCTAGCACCGTCTGATATGGAGCTTGCCTCCCTGGCAGCGGCTGGCACGGGCTGATATGGAGCATGCCTCCCTGGCAGCGGCTGGCACCGGCGGGTGGGGGTTTGCCGCCCTAACACTGGTTGGCAGAGGCCCTGGCAGCGGCTGGTGGGGAGCTTGCCACCTTGGCAGCGGCTGGCAGCGCCTGACGGGTCGCTTGCGGCCCTGGCAGCAGCTGACTGAAACTGGTGGGGGGCTTGCGATTCTGGCAGTGGCTGGCAGCGGCTGAAAGCGGCTGGTGGGGGGCTTGCGGCCCCGGCAGCGGCTGGCAGCGGCTGGCAGCAACTGGTGGGTGGCTTGCCACCTTGGCAGCGGCTGGCAGCGGCTGGCGGGGTGCTTGTGGCCCTGGCAGCA
>NW_024967822.1:0-5732 GCF_019238085.1 Lagopus leucura
CTGTTCTTTTCCTCCCTTCCTTCCTTCCCATTTTGTGGGACTGGGGTTGGGGGGGGGAGGGCAGAGGCCTGTCGCCCCTGTCACGGACATAGATTGATCTGGTCAAATCCGTGACAGATTTTTGGCGCCCAACGTGGGGCGACTGCTTTTTAGCTTTTTGAACGAATCTCTTTTTCTCTCTGCTCTTAGAGAGCTTCGTTAGGGAGCATTATCAGTAGTTCAGGTTTCTGTGCTGGAAAACCTGACCTTGAAAGATTAGGCGTACTGCCAGTGTTCTGGGATATTTGTAAACTTCGAGCACTACTTAGTCTGGGTAGTGCCTTTTTTTCTTTTTTTCTCCCCTCTTGTTAGCTTCAATTCATTAACCCTTTTTTAGCAAGCACCAGCGATGAACCCACTCGTTATCGTGGGGGTGCTGGGTAAAGGATTAAAAGCAATGGTGTTAGTCACAACCTACTGGCCAATAATCCAGCTCATAATTATGTGTTGTGGAATTGCAACCATATATAGGTACCTAATGACACTGATGGAGACACCTATGTTTTACCTATTTGCAATGTGGTATGATTTGAACTTTGACATCTACATCCCAGAAGGAATGGCTAATTTCACAAACAACTACATCCCAGAAGGAATGGCTAATTTCACAAACAACTACATCCCATATGGAGTAGCTAATTTCACAAACAGCTACATCCCAAATGGAATAGCTAATTTTACAAACAACACAATGTTCAGACCAGTCTCCAGGTTTTCTTCTCGGTTTATCAAACGTTTTTCGAATCTTGAATTAATACTCATGTTGGTGAGTGTGTCATCAATACTCATGTTGGTGTGCATGTCGTTAATTTTCCTGAATGTACTCCAACGCATTCGTAATAAGGAGTCTACTCCAAAACTAGAGAATGATGACTGGCAGGGAATATGGAGAGGTTTAGGAAAGGTTTTAGAAGCATGGGGACCCGCAGTGTCATGGGATTTTACTCTTGAACACCTGTGGGATCCTGAGAAACTAAGCCAGTATTTGAGTCAGGGACTATGCGGCTTACATAAATCTAAGGAGGTACAACTTATTTGGGGTTTGGCTTGTGCTTACCGTGCCCTATATAATACCATTCGGGAGAGAGAGAGTTTCCGAGCTGAGGTTCAAGCCAAAGGGGAAAATCCCCAAGTCAAATCTAATCAATCACAAGAGACACCAGTAACAATACCAGTTGCTCCTGTGGAGGGCAAGAAATGGAAACGAGTGTCTTCGCGTCTTGAACGAAAAAGAGAAGAAGAGGAGGAGGAGGAGGAAGATCCAGGCGAGGGGCCCTCCTCAGAACCACCACCATCGCGAAAGGCAAAAGCGAAAACTAAGAGACATGCAGAAGAGAGTGATGAAGAGGAAGTCTCTATTACTACTCGCCGGCCTCTAAAGATGACTGAAATCCAAGGTTCAAGAAAGGAGTTCACACGGCGCCTGAATGAAAGTATTGTTTCCTGGTTGGTTCGCTGTTGGGACAGTGGGGCCCATAGCTTGTCTCTGGATGGTAATGAAGCTCGCCAACTAGGTGCCATTGCCAGAGATCCAGCTATTGACAGAGGAATTAGTCGATGTTCGGATGAGGCTGCCTCCCTCTGGGAACGAGTGTTAACAGCTGTGAAGGAAAAGTATCCCTTCAAAAATAGCTTGAAGATTGCAATGAAAAAATGGGATACAGTTGAAAAGGGTATCCAGTATTTGAGGGAAATAGGCGTGGTGGAAATGTTGTATGACCCTGACTTTGTTCCTAACCACCCACAACAAAACCGCGACCCTGAAAGAGTGAGGACAACGCCTGAGATATGGCAGAAAATCGTGACAACAGCGCCGGACAAATATGCCGCTACACTAACATCAGCGTGTGACAGATACCAGGAACAACAGAGAACGCCCTTAGTTTATGAATTAATTCTTACGCTCCAAAACTACGAACAATTGCTGTCTCCAATTCATTCTGCCGTTGCTGCAATATCAAGAATGACGGAGCAAGTGTCTCAACTGATTAACCGTGACAAACCTGTAGCAGTATCAGAGACGCTGGATGAAGATCAGGATAATCAAATGAGTCTAGCGAAGGAGGTGAAGGAGATGAAGGAGATAATCCGAGCCCACCTAACTAAAGACAATGAACCTTCCTTCTCACGTGCACGATCAAAAATCTCAGCTGTTAGAGGCAGACGCTCTCCGGCTCAAGTAAGGAATAATACACCGCGAATTACCTTATGGTATTACCTACGTGACCATGGAGAAGACATGAGGAAGTGGCACGGTCAACCTACTCCTGTACTACGAGCCCGGGTGAAAGAATTACAAAGCAGATCAACCACCAGTGCAGTTGCTCCAGTTACCACAGGTAATGAATAGAGGGGCCCTGCCCTCAGTCAGGGGGGGGAAAGGGATAATAGAGTATATTGGACTGTGTGGATTCGATGGCCTGGCACATCAGAACCACTGAAATATAAGGCCCTGGTGGACACTGGTGCACAGTGCACTCTGATGCCCTCGAGTCATGAAGGGACAGAATCAATCCATATTTCTGGAGTGACCGGGGGCTCTCAAGAATTGACTGTGTTGGAGGCCGAGATAAGCCTCACTGGTAAGGACTGGCAAAAACATCCTATTGTGACGGGCCCAGGGGCTCCATGTATACTAGGTATTGATTATCTCAGAAGGGGGCATTTCAAGGATCCTAAGGGGTATCGATGGGCCTTTGGAATAGCTGCTGTGGACACAGACAACATTAAGCAGCTGTCTGTTCTGCCTGGCCTGTCAGAAGATCCATCTGTTGTGGGGCTGCTGCGAGTAAAAGAGCAACACGTACCGATTGCTACAAAAGTGGTGCACAGGCGTCAGTACCGCACCAACAGGGATTCTTTGCTCCCCATTCATAAGTTAATTCGTCAACTAGAGAGCCAGGGAGTGATCAGCAAAACTCACTCGCCTTTTAACAGCCCCATATGGCCAGTGCGTAAAGCCAGTGGAGAATGGAGGCTGACGGTGGACTACCGTGGTCTGAATGAAGTCACACCCCCACTGAGTGCTGCTGTGCCGGACATGTTAGAACTCCAGTATGAACTGGAGTCAAAAGCGGCCAAATGGTATGCCACCATTGACATTGCTAATGCCTTCTTTTCCATTCCTTTGGCCAAAGAATGTAAGCCACAGTTTGCTTTCACATGGAGGGGCATTCAGTATACCTGGAACCGTTTGCCCCAGGGGTGGAAACACAGCCCGACCATTTGCCATGGGTTGATTCAAACTGTATTGGAACAGGGCAGTGCTCCTGAGCACCTGCAGTACATTGATGACATCATTGTGTGGGGCGATACAGCAGAAGAAGTCTTCACAAAAGGAGAGAGAATGATCCAAATTCTTCTGAGTGCTGGTTTTGCTATTAAGCGAAGCAAAGTGAAAGGACCTGCCCAGGAGATTCAGTTCCTAGGTATAAAGTGGCAAGATGGCCGTCGTCACATCCCGACAGACGTGATCGACAAAATCACTGCTATGTCTCCACCCACTAGCAAAAGAGAGACACAATCTTTTCTGGGTGCAGTGGGCTTTTGGAGAATGCACGTTCCAAACTACAGCCTCATTGTAAGCCCCCTTTATCATGTGACGCGAATGAGAAATGAGTTTACATGGGGCCCTGAGCAGCAGCAGGCTTTTGAACAGATTAAACAGGAGATAGCCCGTGCCGTGGCCCTAGGGCCAGTACGGACTGGACAAGGTATAAAGAACATCCTCTACACTGCTGCTGGAGAGAACGGTCCCACTTGGAGTTTGTGGCAAAGAGCCTCAGGAGAGACACGAGGCCGACCCCTGGGATTCTGGAGTCGGGCATACAGAGGGTCTGAAGAGCACTACACTCCAACTGAGAAGGAGATCTTAGCCGCTTATGAAGGGGTTCGGGCTGCTTCCGAAGTAGTCGGTACTGAAACACAGCTCCTTCTGGCACCTCGACTGCCAGTGCTGAACTGGATGTTTAAAGGAAAGGTTCCCTCCACCCACCATGCTACTGATGCCACTTGGAGTAAGTGGATTACACTGATTACACAACGAGCACGGATGGGGAACCTCAGCCGTCCAGGAATCCTAGAGATCATCATGGACTGGCCTGAAGGTAAAAAGTTTGGAACACCACCGGGAGAAGAAGTATCACGTGCTAAAGAAGCCCCACCATACAATGAACTACCGGAGAATGAAAAGAAATATGCCCTGTTCACAGATGGATCGTGTCGTATTGTGGGAAAGCATCGCAGATGGAAATCTGCTGTGTGGAGCCCCACACGACAAGTTGCAGAGGCCACCGAAGGGAAAGGAGAATCAAGCCAATTTGCAGAGGTAAAGGCTGTCCAACTGGCCTTAGATGTCGCTGAACGGGAGAGGTGGCCAATGCTCTATCTTTACACTGACTCATGGATGGTAGCAAATGCCTTATGGGGGTGGTTACAGCAGTGGGAGCAAAATAACTGGCAAAGAAGGGGTAAACCTATCTGGGCTGCTGAACTGTGGAAAGACATTGCGGCCCGAACAAAGACTATAGTTGTAAAGGTGCGCCATGTAGATGCTCATGTGCCCAAGAGTCGGGCTACTGAAGAACAGCAAAATAACCATCAGGTAGATCAAGCTGCCAGAATTGAGGTGGCTCAAGTAGACCTGGACTGGCAGAACAAGGGTGAATTATTTCTGGCTCGGTGGGCCCATGAGACCTCAGGTCATCAAGGGAGAGATGCAACATACAAATGGGCTAGAGACCGAGGGGTGGACTTAACTATGGATGCCATTGCACAGGTTATTCATAACTGTGAAACATGTGCCATCATCAAACAAGCCAAGAGGATGAAACCTCTGTGGGAAGAAGGGCGATGGCAAAAGTACAAATATGGGGAGGCCTGGCAGGTTGATTATATCACCTTGCCACGATCTCGCAATGGTAAGCATTATGTGCTTACTATGGTGGAGGCAACCACTGGGTGGCTTGAAACATATGCAGTACCCCATGCTACCGCCCGAAACACCATACTGGGTCTCGAGAAACAAGTCCTGTGGCGACACGGCACCCCAGAAAGGATTGAGTCAGATAATGGGACTCATTTCAAAAATTCTCTTGTAAATACTTGGGCCAAAGATCATGGCATTGAGTGGATTTACCATATTCCCTATCATGCTCCAGCCTCTGGTAAAATTGAACGATACAATGGACTGTTAAAAACGATGCTAAAAGCACTGGGTGGCGGAACATTTAAGCACTGGGAGAAGCATTTGGCAGAAGCCACCTGGTTGGTCAATACCAGAGGATCTATCAATCGTGATGGTCCTAACCAATCCAGTTCCCTACATACCGTAGAGGGAGATAAAGTCCCTGTTGTACATGTAAAGAACATGTTAGGAAAGGCAGTTTGGGTTCTTCCAGCTTCTGGAAAGGGCAAACCTCTCCGTGGTACAGTTTTTGCCCAGGGACCAGGATCCACTTGGTGGGTAATGCAGAAGAATGGGGATGTCCAATGTGTACCACAAGGAAACTTGATGCCGGGGGAGTGCAGTTACTAATTCTATGTATATGTACATAGCCATGTGTGCATTTTAATCATTTTTTGTTTGTTTGTATATATGTATATATATATTAAGCATGATGTAACGATGTAGAATAAGGGGTGGAATGTCATGGTTCTATGTTTTTTGTTTTTGTTTTTTTGTTTTTTGGGTT
>NW_024967823.1:0-3825 GCF_019238085.1 Lagopus leucura
AAAGTAGGTGAAAGACTCCAGGGCTATTATGCTGTGCATGGTCCTGAGAAGGTACCTATTGATACCTTTACGCTTTGGACTCTAATAAAAGAATGTCTCAGAGGAGACACGGGAGATGAGAAGTGGCAGCAGACCACTCGCTCAACAGAAAAGTTATATCCTGCCTTGCCGCGATCAAAATCTCTTGATCATATCCCTTCGTCTATGTCCATCGGCACCCCCACCGTCCCCTCCCCAATATGAGCAACCTTTGATTTGTAAATTAGCAAACGACTTGCCGCCTTGTAAACCTCCTGGCACTAACATAACAAAGGATATTTTACCCCCTGATGATTGGGGAGAGTTAGAAAAAGAGGCTGCTGAATATCACCATAAGGACTTAGCAGCTGTACTCCCAGCGTTACAGGCTGGTGATGCCGCTGTGCAGACACAACAGATAGTCGATCAGGCTCGATCAGATCCCCTTGCTGTTTTGCCTACCTTTCGGGCAGGGCGAATGCCTCCCCCACCTGGAGTAGACGCTTTGCTTATGCAACAATCCCCTATGCAATTAGCGCTCAAAGAAGCAAGGAAAGCTGGGGAAACAATAGATGAATTTTTCTGGGCAACTTTTTCCGTCTCAAGTTTTCCCTGTCATACAGCGTCAACTTGCAAACGGTGGCATTCTGAATGATTATGAGCCTATTCCTTTTAAACAACTGAAAGAGCTTAAAGCTGCTAATATTCTTCCCCCTTCTGACTGGAAAAGCTTGGCAAAGGCTGTGTTAAGTGGAGGTGAATATTTGCTTTGGACTTCCGAATATGCGGAACGGTTCTTCTTGTGCCCCTTTATTACCAGTTCCTCATTTTGGAGTGAACCCCAGAGGATTAATGCCTAATGATCTATGGCAGATGGATATCACACATGTACCTTCTTTTGGAAAATCTTCTTATGTCCATGTAACAATTGACACTTTCTCTCACTTTGCACTAGCCTCAGCCTTGTCTGGTGAAAAACTCTCTCATGTATGCAACCATCTTCTGCATTGTTTTAGCGTTATGGGAACACCGAAATCATTAAAAACCGATAACGGGCCAGCTTATGTAAGTAGCGGTTTTGCAACCTTTTGTTGACATTTTAAAATTTACCATAAAACTGGAATTCCATATAGTCCAGAAGGCCAAGGCATAGTAGAAAAATTTGATCATTAATTGAAAACTCAACTAAAGAAAATAAAAAGGGGGACATGGGGAATTAAAGATACTCCGTTCTCTATGTTATCACATGCATTATTTGTTTTAAATTTTTTGACACTGGATGATGATGGAAAATCGGCTGCAGATAGACATTGGAGTAATAAAACAAGAGATAAACCAATAGCATATTGGAGAAATCCAATGGATGGTAAAACTTATGGCCCTGATCCTGTACTAATTTGGGGCAGAGGATATGTTTGTGTTTTCCCTACAGATGAAACCTCACCACGGTGGATACCAGAGAGATACGTCCGTCATGCCGAAAACAAAGATGGGAAAACTGCGAAGGAAGATGCAGAGACTGACTCTAACCCAGACATATCCATTGTGTGAACAAATTATAATGCAAAATGATTGGGATACTAATGTTTCAACAGGAATACACTGGGCTATGAACTTTTATTACCTGAATTTTACAATGTACACTAAAGGTCCAGGGAGACTGCCCCCTCAAGTTCCTCCATGCGAAACCATGCAAATCAAAGAATCCTTAATTTGCCATGCAGACTATACAGTGATATAAGTCACACCAGTAGAGTATAACTGCTCCCGATTTCCTTGGTTGAAAATCCAAAGTCATTTACAAGGTATTTGGGACAACGCAAATACTTCTTTGGACTTAAAAGAGCTTCAACAGCACATACAAGATATAATGAACGCACATAAACTAGATGTCACCCTAGCAACCCAGGCTCAAGATTTTGTTAGAACACTTAAGGCTACTTTCCATTCGTTCTCGTCATTTCAGAAATGGTTTTATGGTATATGCTTGATGATTGTAATTGTGTTGATAGGGCTTATATTACTCCCCTGTGTAATACGTTTGGTAATTTGACAATTGCAGGCAATACAAATTGAAATCAAAAAGGTTAAATTGGAACAAATGAAAAATAAACCACCACCACCCATGGTCTAATAAAATAGAAAAGGGTGGAATGAGGAAGACTGTTAAGCAAAACAGACCTGGCTGGCCTGAAAGGGTCAAACAGGGAACATGCGGCCCCTCCTGAAAGGGAAGGACTGCCATGTGAAACTGGCAAGCATAAGCTACAGCTTCTTCGTTCCGTGACCAAGAGCAGAACATGTTCTGTGAATAGAACACCTTCTAATTACTATACTGGTCATAATCTACGAAAGAGCTAATTAAATAATGATGTATTGCTGTCAGCTGCATGAATGTTATCTGATTTAAGTATTGTATACTCCTGTAGCTAAAAGATATAAAAACCCTGTAAGAACAATAAACTTAGTTTCTTGCGCCACCAGAGCCTAAGCCCGTCTGTTCCAGGCGTCTTGAGCTGGTCTCCGTCATTTGGTGCCGAAACCCGGGAACGGGAACTCTCGGACTCCATACGACAAAAGACGTCGCTTCCTCCCATGAGCCGCGGTTGGTAAGTTGATCCAGGGAGAGAAGGACTAGGGAATTGAACAGATTGTTTAAAGAAAATGGGACAAGCAGCAAGTACAGAAAGAGGTATTTTTGCTGCAATGTTAAAATTGTTATTAGTTGCCCGAGGAATAAAAGTGACTCGGGGTCAGATTAGTCGTTTTTTAGATTTTATAGAGGAAGTATGCCCCTGGTTTCCCAGGGATGGAACTATTAATATTGAAACTTGGAATAAAGTAGGTGAAAGACTCCAGGGCTATTATGCTGTGCATGGTCCTGAGAAGGTACCTATTGATACCTTTACGCTTTGGACTCTAATAAAAGAATGTCTCAGAGGAGACACGGGAGATGAGAAGTGGCAGCAGACCACTCGCTCAACAGAAAAGTTATATCCTGCCTTGCCGCGATCAAAATCTCTTGATCATATCCCTTCGTCTATGTCCATCGGCACCCCCACCGTCCCCTCCCCAATATGAGCAACCTTTGATTTGTAAATTAGCAAACGACTTGCCGCCTTGTAAACCTCCTGGCACTAACATAACAAAGGATATTTTACCCCCTGATGATTGGGGAGAGTTAGAAAAAGAGGCTGCTGAATATCACCATAAGGACTTAGCAGCTGTACTCCCAGCGTTACAGGCTGGTGATGCCGCTGTGCAGACACAACAGATAGTCGATCAGGCTCGATCAGATCCCCTTGCTGTTTTGCCTACCTTTCGGGCAGGGCGAATGCCTCCCCCACCTGGAGTAGACGCTTTGCTTATGCAACAATCCCCTATGCAATTAGCGCTCAAAGAAGCAAGGAAAGCTGGGGAAACAATAGATGAATTTTTCTGGGCAACTTTTTCCGTCTCAAGTTTTCCCTGTCATACAGCGTCAACTTGCAAACGGTGGCATTCTGAATGATTATGAGCCTATTCCTTTTAAACAACTGAAAGAGCTTAAAGCTGCTAATATTCTTCCCCCTTCTGACTGGAAAAGCTTGGCAAAGGCTGTGTTAAGTGGAGGTGAATATTTGCTTTGGACTTCCGAATATGCGGAACGGTTCTTCTTGTGCCCCTTTATTACCAGTTCCTCATTTTGGAGTGAACCCCAGAGGATTAATGCCTAATGATCTATGGCAGATGGATATCACACATGTACCTTCTTTTGGAAAATCTTCTTATGTCCATGTAACAATTGACACTTTCTCTCACTTTGCA
>NW_024967824.1:0-6395 GCF_019238085.1 Lagopus leucura
GGAGGGCGGGCGGCCGCGGGCAGCGCCGTTACGGCGCCTTTATAGCGGGCGGCCGCTCCCCGCCTCCCGCCCGGCCCCGCGCCCTCGCACCGCCGCCGGCCGCCCCCCCGCAGCGTCCTCTGGGAGCAAACCGGGAATTGAACGGCGAGAGCTGCGGGCTGCGACGCGGGGTGTCGGGGTGCCCGGTGCCACGCGAATAAAAGACGACTCACAAAGCTTCAGAACCTCCCGGCAAAGTGAATTTATTTGTAAACAGCGTATCGCCCCTATCAGTACCAAAACAATCCTACAGTGCAACAACGTTGAGGAGTACGCAGAGCAAAGGTTTTCGAGTTCATTTTACAGGCATTCAAACGCTGCCCAACGCCAGCTCTTAAATACAAAGCCTTGTCAGAGAGGCTTTGAGCACTGCTTACTGCTCCTCCAGGGCAGGGGAAAGGAGTGGATGATCTGACAGCCTACAACAGCAGCCGGGCCTTCACCAACGCAGCCTGAAAAGATGGAAGTGCCACAGCCGATAGGATAAAGCATGTCTGCCTACACTTCCATTGCAGCCCAGCTGTTTTGGGTGTTTTCCCACTCATTCATTTCTCCTTAGGGAAATGAACTTAACAGCTGAAATGTGCCATCTACTGGACAGATGCTTCCATAAATAAGGAGGAAATACCTTATCCAGCCTGGTTTCACTGCAGAATTCAGTCTGGTTAGTTACCAACATAATGGTATTCAGGTGTAAAGCAGCACAGGTCAGACCTCAGAGAGGTGATCCATCAAGCACAAATACACATGCACCTGCTGCAGACATTCAGGCAGTGTCTCTGCAAAGTGACTTAACCCACAATCCATGTAGTGTTGAAGGTATTTTCATAAGCTCTAGTGGCTCTCTGGTTCCCCAAACCATTATCAGTGGATAAAATACAGACAGAGCAGGAAATACAGAATAAATTCTGAAAGCGCAGTTTAAAGAGAGAAAAAATTATTTGTAAAATAATCATGGCAAACAACCTATAATATTTTTGTACTTTATTTGAGCAGAGACTTTGTCATGTGTCCTTGGGGATCATCTCACCTCCAGCCTGACTCCAAGGCAGGCAGGCACTTACAGGTCTCCTACCAGAACTAAGACACACGTCCCAGTTCCAGCTGAGACAGCTCATTTTCTTCTTAGCATCTGACATGAAGCTACCTTTAGATTTAAGAGAAAAAACTGTTGGTAACACAGTTATGTTATCGTTGTTACGTGCACACCTTACATATAGCCATGTAAAGGCATACGAGGACAATCAAATTGAAGACCTAGTTAGATCAGAACCCACAGCTGTTCCAACAGACCTTTCACAGCTTCAGAGATGAACACATTTTACTCTTCTACTGGAGTGAGAATGAAGTTATTTTCCCTCATTCTGAACATGTAGTGGAAATAAAACCTATTATTAAAAAGGGGAAATAAATGTTAACATTACCATTCTGAGCAAGATCTGACTCAAATTTTTCCAAGTTTAGAGAACTTAAAGCCAGAGCGTTAGCAATCCTAAAAACAAAACTTAAATGCTTTCTAAGTCAAATATTCAGAAGTACAATAAACCTATACCACTAATGTGTATAAGGGAAACATGCAAGTGGTTTCAGTACATGTGAAAAATCTCACTGACTAAATTGCACAGTAGAAAACAAAGTGCTGGACAGTGATGTGTGCATGTATTAAAGAAGAGTAAAAGTACTAGAAGGAATTACAAGAATCAGCAGATGTAAAGTGCTTGCATTTTGTGACCAGAGCTTTCAAGCTCTGCATTCAGTGCAGCATTTATTCAGACAAGAGTGAAACACCTCAGAGGCTGTGCAGGCTGGCACTGATGTCTCACCTCTACTTCAGGTTGTACCTTCCCCTGCAGTGGTTCACGTAGCTTTCAGGAACATGTCTTCTCCTGGACAAGATACCCACCATGTGGCTAAGCTTTGATCTGATGGTGGAGTAGTGGAATTGCCTCTCTGTATGCAGTTTTTGGAAATACTCTGCCCTGTGAACACTAGGGTATTCAAAGGACCGAAGAGAAGACAGCGAGCTGGTAGAGCTCGTGCGAGACAGGTGGGATGATGATGAAGATAGCGACCGCAGGCTAGAATTTGATGAAGACTTTCCAGGTTGAAAGGGTTCTTCTTTGGAAAACTTCCTGCAAAGCAGAGGGGTTTCCACATACGCATCTTCCCTTGTCTGCGTCACTGCAGCCTTCAGCAAAACTGAAGTCTGAGTCCCAGTCATTCTTGTAGCAGTTGAAGTTTGAGTGTCAGCTTCTTCTGTTAAAACATTGGTCTGCATGCCAACATTACACACGGCCACTGCAGGCTGCTCTTCCCATAAGCCAGTTTGAGTTGATGCATTCTTCTGTCCCACTATGGCCTCTGGATCGCTGAGCCACTCCTCTTCACTGAAGTGAGAATGTCCCAGGTCACAAGGTTTGCGTCTTGGAGTGTCTGCAGCCACATCTAGTTCTTTTAACAGTTTTTTTGGAGTACTAGACAGCCTGGCAAATTCTGCCCTCAAATTGCTCTCCACAGTGTATTCTTTAGAGGACTCTATTCTTTTCTCCACGTGATCAAATATTCCACTGTTCCTACAGCTTGATCGGCACTCAGGACTCACAGGGTTTGACTGGGCATAAAGAATTCGAAACTGCAGGTCAAAGTGTTCAACAACTTGACCAGACAGTAGCAGCAAGTTACTGCTGTTCAGCTTCCCGTCAGTCCATGTGAAACTGTTGAAAACAAACCAAGATTCACAATTAAACTCCAGTGCACTTCAACTCATAGTAACAGACAGCAAGACTCAGCCTGGAAGCGTTGTGCGTAAGGAAGGCATAGACCTGATCAACTGTTCACTCGCTCCTTCAGGAAAATCTCTGCACAGCCACAGCCAGGTTCTTTGCTAATGCCAAGACATGCAATACAAGTTTCCCAAAGGTGCCTCCTGTTCTGTGTTAGTCCCACTCAGGTACCCACTTGATATTTATTAGTAACAGCAAACAGGAGATTGAACACAATCTTCTTGCAGAACACCCCCCTGCTTTTTTTAGCATAATTACACACTAATGGATTCCAGTACTTGCCTGTAGGAGCCTGTTGTCACTCTCACGCCATCAATCAACATGAATTTTTCATGGACTTTCCCAATAATTTTGGCACCTGATCTCGTGTAGTAGATGTTCCCAGTGAGAGTTCGAACCCTCATCAACTGTTTCAGGAAAAAAAGGGAAAAAACTAGCATCAAATTCAAGTTTACGTCCAAAAAGTTTTGATCATTAATTCTGCTTAAAAGCAACAAGATTAATTGTGGAACATAGGAATGAAACAAGCTTCCTCAAATTGACCTGCAACTAAAGTCTTACTGGTTCTGTAGTGCTAACTTTCTGTTAGATCATAAAAGGCTGTAGAGAGTTAATCTGGAGAGAATGGGGAGCACCAACTAATTACTGCCCACAGAGCTAGGAGTGCCTCCCATCCAGACAAGCACTCACTTGGGTCAACATAAGCCAGGACGTAACACAGTTGTGTCAGCTTACATTCAGAGGAATCAAGTAAGCTACCTGGGTCACATCCTCCAAATCCTGAAGATAAAAGATGTTCCCAATGCCACACCACCCTTGAGCTTCCTGTTTGCTTTCCTTAGAGTTATTTGCCTTGGCAAGCAATTCCTTGAGCCACAGAATAAAGTTACTTAGATCTTGCAAAATTAAACGCTTGGAAATAGCCACTTCTCCAGTAGGGATCACAGGGATCCACCCAGCACGCCGGGGAGCTGCACAGCATGGCTGTCATTCCTACATGCAGACATGTGAGGTAGAAGGAAGTGTGAAGGTAAACGTGCCTTTTCTGTGTGGTTTTTGATTACGTTGTAAGAAATCACCCCTTTGGGTAGAGACCGTACTGAAACCATCAAAATGGGCCATAACCTTCAGCACCCTCTTATTTCAGTGTCCAAACAGACAGGGTGCTTTAGACTTTTACGGAAATCTGAGGATTTGCAGAAAGGTGTCTCTGATGTACAAAACCAAAGCAGAACCACAAGAAGGGAAAACAAAACCACTTTTAGTACTTACACTCTCCTTCTCAGGACAGACACCCAAGTTTTTGCACATTTCCAAGAAATAAGGTAGAAAGTCCTGGTCAAGAAGGATATAGACAGGGACCTGGCGCTTGCTGTAGGCATTCTGAAGGTCACTGAAGATATCAATATCTGTGAAGGAATCCATAACAAGGGCAATCACCTGTAAAGAGAGGCAGCAAGAGTTCCAGAGCTTTAATTCACACAGGACAGAAGTGGCTCAGAAGGCCTCCTGCACAGCTGAGCATCTACAAACATTGTCTGTTTTCTCCTCAGGCCACCTGATAGAAAGGCAGCACCGTCCCTATACAAATGACCAAGATAACAGTCAACTGGATATATTTCCTAAGAGCTGGGAAGAGCACATTCTGGGTTTCCATCCAACACCTTCACAAAAAAAACTCACAAGCAGATGCAAATTCGCCATGAGAGTTCTTTTGAACAGACAAGCCCAAAGATGGAAAGATTCAGCGGGCCACAGACAAAACGTTCTTACATTTGTAAACAGCCTCTCCATTCAGAGCAACACCACACAGCATTGCCCAGAATCCCAGCCCTTTCAACCTGGGAACGCACAGCTGCGTGGGTGCAGACACAAAGCTCTGGCTTCATGACTCACTGCTGTCCCACCAGATGTGCAACAAGAGCTGTTGCTCTCACCTGCTGTCTCAGCTCTCCTGGCACACACCCCCTGCTGCACAGAGGCCCGGGCACACAGCACAGCTGCTCTGTGTGTGGCACTGCTGGTGCTCACAGGAAACATTTCCCACAAGAACAGTCTCAGCTCTGCATTCCCACCTGAGCCCTGCTCCTTACAGGGTTAGCTCTAAACAGGCCATTTCTTAGTTATAGAACACAAGGCAGGCTACATTTCTAGAAGAAGTTAGCTTATGCTTGTGCTCCTCTTGTAGTGCCTCTGGTCTTCTCACTCTGCCACTTCTCTAAGTGCCAGAGCAAGATGGAGAAAATTAAGGCACTGTTGATGAGGTGAATAAGAAATTAACCCCTGAAAATAGAACCATTGGAACACAATTCCTTGGAAATACCGCTGCCTTCAAACGGCCGCTCAGTTAGCAGCACATGAGCTCTAATCCCAGTATTAGCAGCTGAAAAAGACAGAAAAGCTGTATTCAAACTAAACAAAACAGTTATAGCAGATAGAGAAAACTCTCTTCTCTGTACTGGGCTCTTCCAGATGTGCAGACAAGGCAGCAACTGCACCCACCTCAGTCATAGAGCATCCTAAGCTGGAAGGGATCCTCAAAAATACAGCGCCCAACCCCCAGCTCCACACAGCAGCACCCCAACCCAAATCCTATGGCTGAAAGCGATGTCCCAGCCCTCCCTGAGCTCCAGCAGCTGGGGGCCATGCCCACTGCATTCTGGGGCAGAGCCTTTCCCTGATATCTCTGCTGTCACAGCTCCATGCCTTCCCCTCAGCTTCAATTGCTGGTAACCACAGGTCAGTCCCTCAAGCTGACAGGGAACTCAGCAGCATCTGAAGCTTTCCTACTCCGCACATTAATCCTAAGGATGCAGACATGAACAAGCAGCACATCAGTCATTAATTTCCAGGGGTCTCTCTGTTTTTTCACCCACAAAAGCACTTCCCAGGCCAGCACCTGGCAGCGAGCAGAGCAGCGTGCCTGGCTGCTGCCTTGGCGTAAAGAAGATAACAAAGAACAGCTCTTGGGAAAAACAGCCGTTCGATGGTGCAATTCGATGAATCACCAGAAACCTTCGGAGCGGCTCTTCCTGCACAGCAGACGCCGAGCAAAGCCCGTGCCATCCTCACTCGCTGACAGCCTCACCTCGGTGCCACGTGGGAGCACCGGGCCGGGGCCGCCCCGCCCAGCAGGGAGCCGCGCTTTTCAATTTCAGCGGAGCCGACGGGACCGCGGTGGGAAAGGAGCTGCTGCCGGGCACAGCCGCTACGGGCGCTGTGCACGATTAATGCAACCGCTCACATGGAACAGTCACCGCTCCGCGGGGCGTTCGGACCGCGCTCTGCATCGGCCCAGAGCCACGTGCAGCCACGGCACGGTGCGCGGCCAGGGGCGGCTCTGCGCTGCGCTTCGGGCCGATTGGAAAGAAAGGAGAGTGCGGGCACGGCGCTACCTCTGCACGTAGCGTCCTTCTGACGAGACAGGACACAAGAAAAGCTTCCACGAGGAGGCGCCTACGAGCGAGCCTGGCTCGCAAAGCCACGAACCCGTCCTAAAGCGGCTCGAACCCGGCCAGCGGTCCCAGGGGCACCCACCTGCCGCGCGGAGCGGATCTGCCGCCGCACCGCCTC
>NW_024967825.1:0-2065 GCF_019238085.1 Lagopus leucura
TTCATTTCATTGGTGTCTGTTATCTGCCTGATGGCTTCTCTTTGACAACTGTTTGATTAGTAGGCTCTTTAGAGCCAGGATTCAGCCTTTCACAGCACCAGGAAGCTGAGCTCTTGACATGTTTTAGGCAGTGTTTGCACTGCTCAGGGGCCGTGGCTGCATGTGCACGCTTGGCATGGCTGTGCAGTAGAGAAGATGAAATGGTAGTTTTCTCACTTTTTCAGTGCCTCCCAGGACAGGACTATGCGATAGATGAGAAATGGGTGTGTGTGTTGGATTTACTATTTAGTAAGTGCTTTCTCCTACTGTATCTTTGTACTTTGACTCCAGTTTTCTTGCAGTAGGGTCAAGGCCACTCAAACTCAGTTCTGTTGTGCTTTGAATTTGGTGCACTTTCAAGGCTTGATTATAGACACAGTGGAGTAGAAGTCAACACTGTGTCAATGACAGTTCCAAAATATCCTTTTCTGGAAGAAGAGAGAAGCAAAAATGATTATGTAATTCTAGTGATTCAGTTGCAGGCTTCTTTTAACTTTGTGTAGCAAGGTATTTTACATCCTGTTACTGTATTTCCTACAGGTGAGTTCATTATTGGCCGTGTTATTAAAGCTATGAACAACAGTTGGCATCCAGAATGCTTCTGCTGTGATATCTGCCAACAAGTGTTGGCAGATATTGGATTTGTCAAGAATGCTGGCAGGTGGGTCTTCACCCTTCCTTCTGTCACTGATCATGATGAAAGTGAAATGAAAGTTGGGGGGGGATGTAGAGGTTATGGTTCCTACAGCTTTCCTGCTGAGGTGGAGTAACTGAAGTGTCTTTTATGAGAAGAAGGTCTAAGAATGCATCATAAAACTGAGAGTGGATATCTTAAAATATGCACATAAAATATTAACTACTGGCCTACTTCTTCACCAGATGTCAGGTGTGTGTTTTGTACCTGGTGGTGTTTCAGGATCGGTAGGATACTGTGATAGACACTTAGAAATGAATCAGATGCAGAAGTATTGTCATTTTTAAGTAGGTGTTTCTTTTTCCAACATGGGTTCCCAATTTGAGTCCAGTTTATCACCCTATTCATTAATAAATGCTCTCACTTCAGTGGGATCCTTCATGGATATTTTTAAGTAGACTATGTAGCCATTGATTTCATGTTTTTAATGTGATACACAGAGTTATTTACAGAGTTAGGGCCAGTTTTGTCATCCAGATTCCAATCTTAATTTCTAAGAGTTTGAGGGTAAAGCATGAAATTGAAAGGAATTGAACAAACGATGCTTCTGTGGTGACAGAAGATAATATGCCTTCTTCTGAACTAGGCTTTGCCTACCAAAGAAGTTGTTTTAAAGCCTTCATTCTACTCCACAAAAGAACTGATAGAAATGAGTTTCTATTAGATGCTTGATTTCTATTTTTTACCTAGTAACAGGTGCTGGTACTTACCTGTCTTCTTTTATGTCGTTGCAGACATCTCTGCCGTCCCTGCCATAACAGGGAAAAAGCCAGAGGCCTGGGAAAGTACATTTGCCAGAAGTGCCACGCCATTATTGACGAGCAACCCCTCATTTTCAAAAATGATCCCTATCACCCTGATCATTTCAACTGTGCAAACTGCGGGTAACTTGAGTTCCACATAAGAAAACAGGAGAATGCTGGTTTTATTTGTTTCACCACTTCCATGTTGAAGTGGAAACCAGTCCTGTACAAGAGGCAAAAGGGATGAGTTCTGAGTGCCTTGCTACTAGATACGTGTCTGGTTACGTCTCCTGGGGTGGTAGAATTGGACCTTCCATTCAAACAGCGGGTGATCTGTTGGGAAGTGAGGAAAGACTGTAATGTGCAGCACAGAGTGTCTTAGAAAATGGGAAATGTGGGCACAAACTTGCTTATGGCAGCAAAGTCACTGACATTATTTTTCTGCTATAAAGGGTAGAAAGGTGGTCTTTTTGGGCTGCTTCAGTCATTACCTTGCCTGTGTTCTTTCTTTTTATTTGAGTTGCCCAAAGTACTTTTCTTTTAAGCTTTCTCTCACCTCATTTTGTCAGCTTCTGCAGCTGCAGAATAC
>NW_024967826.1:0-5609 GCF_019238085.1 Lagopus leucura
CCTGCTGGTCAGGGAACTGGGCCGGACCAGCCCATAAACCGTTGACATTTTTGGTGGAGAATGCGGGCACCAGTTGCTTTCTAGATGTTTAGACTCTCTGCTCTCAGAGAGTTCCGCTGGGAAAGCTTATCTGTTTCACCGCTACTCTCTGAAAATGTGACCTTGAAAACTCCAGGCGGACTGCCAGTATCGTAGGATATTTGTAAACTCTGAGCTTTACTATCTTGCCTCTGTAAAAAAAAAAAAAAAAAAAAAGCTTTCTGTAGTGAAACTTACTCTTAAAGGGCTGCACGCTGCTGCCTCTTCTTTCCTAATGCTCAAAACATACTGGGCATTAATTAAGCTTGCCACCTTGCTCTATGGAGCAATCGGCTTATACAATCAAATGAAAACATGGGTGGAAATATGGACCTGGCACGTTCATACAATGTGGCTTACAATTCCGGAGACAGCTGCCAATTTTACAGGACTGGGATTTTTTAAGGTTTCCAGTCTCACCTTTCAGCCTGTAATGCAGTTTTTGAATGAACACCTAGTCGCATTACTAATCTCCCTGAATGTATTGCTCATCATTTCGCTCAGTATTAGTATTTATTATATTTTGAGGATGTCCTCCCCAAAACCAGAGAATACTGAGTGGCAGGGAGTGTGGAGAGGTCTGGGAAAGACTTTAGACAGATGGAAATCTTCAGTCTCATGGAACTTTACTCCAGAACACCTGAAAGACCCTGAGAGTCTAAACACATATTTGAGACAGGAATGTTGCGGCTCAGGCAGTTCTGAGGAGGCACATATGATTTGGGGCCTGGCTAATGCTTATCGGGCCTTATTCAATACTATCCTGGAGAGAGAGAGAGCTTCTGAAATTGAAAGGGAGAGCCTCAGGGAAACAGTTCAAAATGAGCGAGAGAGTCTCCTGCTCCAGAGGAAAAACCTCCGATCTCAGAGAGATGCCTTCCGAATGGAAATAGACTCCCTGCAATCCAAACTCGACAATCTTCAATCTCAACAACACACCCTCCAATCTGAGCTAGATACTGTCATAATCGAACGAAATAAGCTCCAAGCTGAACTGGAGGATGAGAGCATTGGAACCGACCAACCTGATCAACCACAAGAGGCACCACAATCGATGTCAGTTGCGCCTGTAAGAGGACGGAAAACAAAGCGAATCTCGACTCAGTTAGAAGAGAAGAAAGAGGAGGAAAGAGGTCCAGAGGAGTGGCTCCGAGGTCCAAGAGAAGCACCTCTGAGTCCAGGGGAGGGACCCCCAGTAAGACCACGGTCACCAACACCTACAAGGGCAAGAAATCCTGGAAGAGCAAGAGGTGAGCAAGATATTGTTACCTTTGTGGATCGATCTCTGAAAATGAATGAAATTCGAAGTCTGAGAAAAGACTTCTCACGCCACCCAAATGAGCCTATTGCTACTTGGTTACTTCGATGCTGGGACAATGGGGCCAACAGTGTGTGGCTAGATAGTAGAGAAGCTCGCCAACTGGGTGGCATTGCTAGGGACTCAGCCATTGACAGAGGTATTAGTACATGCCAGAACCAGGCCTTCACCCTCTGGAAGAGGATGTTGTTAGCTGTAAAAGAAAGATACCCCTTCAAAGACGATCTGATGCCCGAGAAGAAGAAATGGGCTGATTTGGAAGAAGGCATCCGTTATTTGAGAGAATGTGCTGTGGTGTAAACACTACATAGCCCCGATTTCATTCCTGATGAGCCAGACCAAGAGCATGATCCTGAGAGAGCCAGGTGTACACCAAATATGTGGCGTACATTCACAAAGACTGCACCAGAAAGGTACGCCAGTACATTTGCAGCAATGTATGGCAGAGGGGAAAGAAGACCCCTTATAAATGAGTTGGTTAATAAGCTTCAAGACTTTGAGTTACATTTAAGCCCTCTACGAGCTTGTGTTTCAGCCATTGAAAAAGTAGCTGAAAAGCTGGACAGAATGGAGAACAAACAAGAAGATATAATAGATAAACTATCAATTATGCCTGATGCCGATGAATACATGGTGGTAACAGATACATCCAATGAGGAACAGAATTCCCAAAACAGCCTACTTGAGGGGCTAGCCAACTTGATTTCCTCCCAGTCAGTGTCATCCAATGTCTCAGCTATCAAAAGAAGACGTCCTCCTGCTCGAACAAGTGACAACAGTAAGACCACATCACGTTTTGCCTTGTGGCATTACCTACGCGACCATGGAGAAGATATGAAGAAGTGGCATAAGCAACCTACTCCTGCACTTCAAGCAAGGGTAAAAGAGTTACAAGACAAATCAACCACCAAGGTGAACTTCTCCAGAAAGGTGATTGCTCCAGTTGCTGCAGACAACAGAGGTAACAAATAGAGGGGCCCTGCCCCCAGCCAGGGGGGGGAAGGGATAATAGAGTTTATTGGACTGTGTGGATTAGATGGCCTGGTACATCAGAACCACAGAAATATAAGGCCCTGGTGGATACTGGTGCACAGTGCACTCTAATGCCCTCAAGTCACCAAGGGACAAAATCAATTTATATTCATGGGGTGACAGGAGGTTCCCAAGAACTGACTATGTTGGAGGCCGAAATCAGCCTCACTGGTAAAGACTGGCAAAAGCACCCTATTGTGACTGGCCCAGGGGCTCCATGTATACTTGGTATCGATTACCTCAGAAGGGGATATTTTAAGGATCCCAAAGGGTATCGATGGGCCTTTGGAATAGCTGCTGTAGACACAGAAGGTGTTAAGCAGTTGTCTGTTTTGCCTGGCCTATCAGAAGATCCGTCTGTTGTGGGGTTGCTACGAGTGGAAGAGCAACAGGTACCGATAGCTACAAAAACGGTGCACAGACGGCAGTATTGCACCAACAGGGATTCCTTGCTCCCCATTCAGAAGTTAATTTGTCAATTAGAGAATCAGGGAGTGATCGGCAAAACTCACTCGCCCTTTAACATCCCCATATGGCCAGTGCGTAAAGCCAGTGGAGAATGGAGGCTGACGGTGGATTACCATGGCCTGAATGAAGTCACACCCTCACTGAGTGCTGCTGTGCCGGATATGTTAGAACTCCAATACGAACTGGAGTCAAAAGCAGCTAAGTGGTATGCCACCACTGACATTGCTAACGCCTTTTTCTCCATTCCTTTGGCCAAAGAATGTAGGCCACAGTTCGCTTTCACATGGAGGGGCATTCAGTATACCTGGAACCGTTTGCCCCAGGGGTGGAAACATAGTCCAACTGTATGTCATGGGTTGATCCAAGCTGCACTGGAACAGGGAGGTGCTCCTGAGCACTTACAGTACATTGATGACATCATTGTGTGGGGCAACACAGCAAAGGAAGTTTTTGAGAAAGGAGAGCAAATAATCCAGATCCTTCTCCGTGCTGGTTTTGCTATTAAGCGAAGCAAAGTGAAAGGACCTGCCCAGGAAATTCAGTTCCTAGGCATAAAGTGGCAAGATGGCCGTCGTCACATCCCGACAGATGTGATCGACAAAATCACTGCCATGTCTTCCCCCACTAATAAGAAAGAGACACAATCGTTTCTGGGCGTAGTGGGTTTTTGGAGAATGCATGTTCCAAACTACAGCCTCATTGTAAGCCCACTTTATCAGGTGACACGGAAGAAGAATGATTTTGTGGCTTTTGAGCAGATTAAACAAGAGATAGCCCGTGCTGTGGCCCTGGGGCCAGTACGGATGGAACAGGATGTGAAGAACATCCTCTACACTGCTGCTGGTGAGAAAGGCCCCACTTGGAGTTTGTGGCAAAGAGCCTCAGGAGAGACCCGAGACCGACCCTTGGGATTCTGGAGTCGAGCCTACAGGGGGTCGGAGGAGGGCTTCACTCCAACTGAAAAGGAGATCTTAGCTGCATATGAGGGGGTTCGGGCTGCTTCCGAAGTAGTCGGTACTGAAACACAGCTCCTTCTGGCACCTCGACTGCCAGTGTTGAACTGGATGTTCAAGGGAAAGGTTCCTTCCACCCATCATGCTACTGATGTCACTTGGAGTAAGTGGGTTGCGTTGATTACACAACGAGCACGGATGGGGAACCTCAGCCGTCCAGGAATCCTAGAAGTCATCATGGACTGGCCTGAAGGTAAAAAGTTTGGAACACCACCAGCAGAAGAAGTATCACGTGCTAAAGAAGCCCCACCATACAATGAACTACCAGAGGATGAAAAGAAATATGCCCTATTCACAGATGGATCATGTCGTATTGTGGGAAAGCATCGCAGATGGAAATCTGCTGTGTGGAGCCCCACACGACAAGTTGCAGAGGCCACCGAAGGGAAAGGAGAATCGAGCCAATTTGCAGAGGTAAAGGCTGTCCAACTGGCCTTAGATGTCGCTGAACGGGAGAGGTGGCCAATGCTCTATCTTTACATTGATTCATGGATGGTAGCAAATGCCTTATGGGGGTGGTTACAGCAGTGGGAGCAAAATAATTGGCAAAGAAAGGGCAAGCCTATTTGGGCTGCTGACCTATGGAAAGATATTGCTACCCGAACAAAAAATATGGTTATAAAGGTGCGTCATGTAGATGCTCATGTGCCCAAGAGTAGAGCTACAGAAGATCAGCAAAATAACCATCAGGTAGACCAAGCTGCCAGAACTGAGGTGGCTCAAATAGACCTGGACTGGCAGAACAAGAGTGAGTTATTTTTAGCTCGGTGGGCCCATGAGACCTCAGGTCATCAAGGGAGAGACGCAACATACAAATGGGCCAGAGACCGAGGGGTGGACTTAACTATGGATGCCATTGTACAAATCATTCATGACTGTGATACATGCGCCACAATTAAACAAGCTAAGAGGATGAAACCTCTCTGGGAGGAAGGGCGATGGCAAAAGTACAAATATGGGGAGGCATGGCAGGTTGATTATATCACCTTGCCACGATCTCGCAATGGTAAGCATTATGTGCTCACCATGGTGGAGGCAACAACCGGGTGGCTTGAAACATATGCAGTACCCCATGCTACCGCCCTGAACACCATATTAGGTCTGGAGAGGCAAATCCTGTGGTGACATGGCACCCCAGAAAGGATTGAGTCAGATAATGGGACTCATTTTAAAAATTCACTTGTGGATACTTGGGCCAGAGAACATGGCATCAAGTGGATTTATCATATCCCCTATCATGCACCAGCCTCCGGTAAGATCGAACGCTACAACGGGTTGTTAAAAACGATGTTGAAAGCAATGGGTGGCGGAACATTTAAACACTGGGAGAAGCATTTGGCAGAAGCCACCTGGCTGGTTAACACCAGAGGATCAATCAGTCGAGATGGTCTTACCCAATCCAGCTCCCTACATATTGTAGAGGGAGATAAGGTCCCTGTAGTACATGTAAAGAACATGTTAGGAAAAGCAGTTTGGGTTTTTCCTGCTTCTGGGAAAGGGCAAACCTCTTCGCGGAACTGTCTTTGCCCAGGGACCTGGGTCCACCTGGTGGGTGATGCAGAAAAACGGGGATGTTCAGTGTGTACCACAAGGGAATTTGATGTTGGGGGAGTGCAGTCTGTAATCCCATGTGTTAAGCATGATGTAGTGATGTAGAATAAGGGGTGGAATGTCATGGTTTTATGATTTTTGGTCATCAG
>NW_024967827.1:0-1438 GCF_019238085.1 Lagopus leucura
TTCTCTAATTTTTGCTTTCCTTCCTCTCATTTATTTCCCACTTATTTCCCCCAAACCTTTCCATATTTTCACTCATTCCTTTCCCACCCATTTCATCTCTTTTTCCATTGCGTCTCTTTTTCCTCCCTCTTTTTCTTCCTCCTTTTTCTTCCTCTCCTCCCCGTTCCTTTCTTTACTTTTCTCCCTCTTTTTTTTTGTTTTTTTCCTTTATTTTTTCTGTTTTTATTTTAGTGCAAACTTCCAACTTGTGCTAAAGTGTTGCCAGCAAACGGTGCGTCCGTCCGGCGGCGCGGTCGGCGTAGTGTCCGGCGCTCCATCCGTGGGGCATCCTGAGTCTAACGCACACACACACACACACAAATACACACAGCCTCTCTCTGCTCGTTTCTTTTTTTTTATCGTTTTCTCCTTTTTTTTTGTTTGTTTCTTTTCCTCCTTTTTGCCTTCGGGGGGAGGAAGGGGGGAGGGAGGAGGGCGTTGGGGGTTTTGTTTCCCGAGTGGCGGAGGGAGAAACGCAAAGCGTCGCAACGTTCCTTTGGGGCCGAGGAGAGGTGGGGGACAAAGAGGAGCAGTGACACAAACTAGAAAAGATACCACGACTCGATTACAAGAAGAACCTCAAGTAACTCTATTTACACGTCCGCGCGAGTTTTTGCATATGCCAGCACTGAGCAGAGGGTCGGCCCTGCGTCCCTGTCCCTTTGCGGGGACGTCCAGCCAAGGCACTCGCTGCCATCGTGGGGACAGGGGGGAAGGGGGGGGTGAGGAGGGGGAGGGACCCCACTGCGTTCCGGGGGGGGGGGAGGGGGGGGGGGGCTGTTATCTGCCGCACCAGACGTGGCCCTCGAGCAGAGATAGGGCTGGCAGCCCCCGCCATGGCTGCGTGCTGCTGGGCCTGGGGCAGCAATGGGGCCAAAGGCTGCATCTGCAGCACCCGGCCAATGGTGCTGGGCCAGTGGTGCCAGGCCCAACAGCACTGGGCCCAGAGGCCTAATGGCACCAAAGGCCCAACAGCACTGGGCCTGCGGCACCGGACCCAGTAGAGCCAGGCCCGCGGTGCTGGTCCTGCTGGTACCGGGCCAATGGTTCCCAACACAACAACACTGGGCCCAGATCGGGCCTGCAGTACTGGGCTCAGCAGTGTTGGACCTACGGCACCAGATCCAACAGCACCGGGCCCACAGGACCGGGCCCAGAGGCCTACGGCACCGGGCCTACAGGGCCAGACCCAGCAGTACCGGGCCCAATGGCAGCAGGCCATGAGAGCAGGCCCAGTGGCACTCAGAGACCTATGGAACCAGGCCCAAAATACCGGGCCTACAGCACCAGGCCCAATGGCACTGGGCCTAAGCGCTGGGCCCAATGGCACCGGGCCTGATGGCAACGGGTTCGTGGTTCTGGGCCCAACGGTGCGGGATCACAGCGCTGGTCCCAGTGA
>NW_024967828.1:0-250 GCF_019238085.1 Lagopus leucura
GGGGACGGGGGGTGGGGGGTGGGGGTCACAAACGGGGTGACCCCCCCCCGGGCGCCCCGCGCCGGGGGGGGGGGGGGGGGGGGGGGGGGGGGGGGCCACAAACGGGGTGACCCCCCCTCGAGCTGCCCTCGCTGATCCCCCCCCCACGTCTGTCCCCGCAGCCCCAGACCAACAGCACCAAAGGCAGCGCCGGCGTCACCAGCCCCAAGGGGACGCTGCCGCCCGCAGCGCTGGTAGGTGCCCCCCCCGC
>NW_024967828.1:350-951 GCF_019238085.1 Lagopus leucura
CCCCCCCCCCCCCACGCCCCCCCTCCATCCCTCCATCCCATCGCATCCATCGCCATGCTCGCCAGCGGCACGGCCGGTCACGGAGTGGGGAAGGGGGGAGCGGGGACCCCCCCAACAGTAAGTGCCCCCCCCCCCCCCCCCGCCGAGAAAAGCCCCCCCCAAACAAGCGGGGGGCACGCCCCCCCCCCCTGCGGTGGAGGGTGTGGGCGCAGAGGCAGCTGTGGGGCAGGTGGGTGCGGGAGCGACGCGGGGACAACGCCGGGAGCTGCTGGGGAGGGACGGGGGGGGGTCGGGAAGGACGCGGGCGCGGACGTGGGGCGGCACCGGGACCCCGACGGACGGTGGGTGCGGGACGCGTCCCGACCGGCTGCTGGAGGGGAAGAGCGCCGGTCGGCGCGGCGGGGGCCGGGCGGCTGCGGGACCTGAAGGCGCCAGGTTTGCCCCAGGACGCCGAGGCGAGGTGGGTGCGGAGCGCGGGCGCGGGGCGCTGTGTGGGGCAGAGCAGGGGGTGCAGAGCCCCCCCATCTCCAGGTCAGAGCACTGGGCTCAGGATGTGGGCGCCGTGCCCCCCGCACGGTGGGTGCAAGACGTGGCCCCCCCC
>NW_024967828.1:1051-2892 GCF_019238085.1 Lagopus leucura
CCCCCCCCCCCCCCCCACGCCGCTGTGCTCTGGTCTCTCCTCGCCTCCTTCCTCCCCCTCTCTCCTCCTCCTCCTCTGTCTCTCTTCCTTCTCCTGTAGGAGCCTCAAACTACAGTAATTCATAACCCCGCGGACGGCATTAAGGTATTGCTGCCCCCCTCCGCTTTCCGCCTCCATCCTCCCCCCATCTCCCATCTGTTCGGGGCTGGGGGCTCCCGCTGGTCCCAGGGAGGCGTCACCCCCACGGCTGGGGCGCGTGGTTCCCCCCCTCCTCCCCCCAAAATGGGTGCTGACCCCCCCACCCCTCTGTCTCTCCCCCCGCACTGCTGCCCCCCCCCCCGCCGGCAGGAGTCGTCCGACAGCACCAACACCACCATCGAGGACGAGGACACCAAAGGTGATGGGGACGGGGGAGGGTGGGGGCGTTGGGGGCACTGAGTTGCATTAGAATGGAGCTTGGATGCACTGGAATGGCACTGGGAAGCACTGGGACAAAGCTAGGAGACACTGGGATGTACTGGGATGGAGCCAGGATGCAATGGAATGGTGCCGGGATATACTGGAATGATGCTGGGATGCACTGGAATGGAGCTAGGATGCATTAAGATGCATCGGAATGGCACTGGGATGGAGCTGGGAGACACTAACATGCGTTGGGATGGCACTGGGATGCACTGGGATGGCACTGGGATGCACTGGAATGCATTGGAATGGTGCTAGGATGCACTGGGTTGCATTGGAATGGCACTGGGATGGCATCAAAATGCAATTGGCTGCAGTGAGATGGCATGGGAATGCAGTGGGGCCCTCTGAGGCAGCGCTGGGATGCGTTGGGGTGGCATTGGGATGTGCAGGGTGGAACTGGGGAGTGCTGGGAGGTGACAGAATGGTCCTGCAGTGCACTGGGAAGGGACTGGGATGTACTGAGGTGTGCTAGAATGGCAGTGGGGCGCAGCAGGACGGTGCTGTGTCGAGGTGTGCTGGGATGTCCAGTTTGGGTGGCACTGGGGCGCATGGGAAGCAATGGGGCGGTGATGCACTGCACTGGAATGTCAGTGGGGTGCGCAGGGGTGGTGTGGGAGGCACTGAGCCGCACTGGGATGTGCTGGAAGGTCACTGGGGTGGATTTGTTGGCACTGGGATGTCAGTGAGATGCACTGGTCGGAACTGGGATGTGGTGCAGTGCGACAGGATGGCACTGGGGTGTCGGAGTGCACTGGGGTGGCAGTGGGAGCAGGGTGTCAGCATCCCCTCTGTGTCCTCGAGGTCCGTGTGTCCATCCCCACGTCCTCATCATCCACACGTCTGGCTCAGGGGTCGGTCTGTCCCCACGCTGTGCGTCCGTCCGTGTGTCCTCATGATCTTTGTGTCCCCTCCCCCTTTGGGGCCGTACCGTGACCCCGCTGTCCCCGCAGCCCGCAAGCAGGAGATCATTAAGATCACAGAGCAGCTCATCGAGGCCGTCAACAACGGGGACTTCGAGGCCTACGCGTGAGTGGGGTCGGGGGGGGGGCAGGGCTCGGGGGGGGCTGAGGCTGACGCAGCGCTTTGCAGGAAGATCTGCGACCCGGGGCTCACCTCCTTCGAGCCCGAAGCTCTGGGCAACCTGGTGGAGGGCATGGACTTCCACCGCTTCTACTTCGAGAACCGTGAGTGCTGCTGCTGCCTCTCCTCCTGCCTGCCCGTCCTGCCTTCAGTGCCTGCCTGTCATCCCCGTCTCTGTTGCTGTACATCTGCTGCATCCCTGCCTGCATTCTCACCTACATCCCTTCCTTTCCTGCATCCTTTCCTGCCTCCCTTCCCTTCCTGCCTCCCTTCCCTTCCTGCATCCCTTCCTTCCT
>NW_024967828.1:2902-3518 GCF_019238085.1 Lagopus leucura
TCCCTTCCCTTCCTGCCTCCCTTCCCTTCCTGCATCCCTTCCTTCCTGCCTCCCCTCCCTTCCTGCCTCCCTTCCCTTCTTGCATCCCCTCCCTTCCTGCCTCCCTTCCCTTCCTGCCTCCCCTCCCTTCCTGCTTCCCTTCCCTTCCTGCCTCCCTTCCCTTTACCTGCATCCTGCCCTCCCCTACCTGTATCCCCGCACCCCACACCCCGCCCCGCCGCCCCGCGCTGACGCTGCCGCCCCGCAGTGCTGTCCAAGAACAACAAACCGATCCACACGACCATCCTGAACCCCCACGTCCACGTCATCGGGGAGGACGCGGCGTGCATCGCCTACATCCGCCTCACGCAGTACCTGGACGCGCAGGGCCGCCCGCGCACCAGCCAGTCGGAGGAGACGCGCGTGTGGCACCGCCGCGACGGCAAGTGGCAGAACGTCCACTTCCACGGCTCGGGGGCCCCCGTCGCTCCCCTCCAGTGAAGGTGAGGGCGGCCTGCGGGGGTCCCGCCGCCTCCGGACCCCTCTGAGCGCCCCGGCCCCGTCAGCCCACCCCGAGACCCCCGCCGAGGCCGAGCCGCCGGCCGGGTGCCGCGGTCCCGGAACGCGCGTCCGCATG
>NW_024967829.1:0-1919 GCF_019238085.1 Lagopus leucura
CTGGACATGAGGAAGTATTACTTTTCAGAAAGGGTGGTCAGGCACTGCAATGGATGCCCAGGGAGGTGGTGGAGTCACCGAGCCTGGGGGTGTTCAAGGAAAGGCTGGATGTTGTGTTGAGGGACATGGTTTAGTGGGAGCTATTGGGAATAGGTGAACGGTTGGACTGGGTGATCTTTTAGGTCTTTTCCAACCTTGGTGATTCTATGATTCTATGATTCTATGATTCTATGATTCTATGGGGTCATTATGGAGCTCTATGGGGTCACTATGCAGCTCTTCTGGGGTCACTGTGGGATTCTTATGGGGTCTCTATGGAGCTCTATGGGGTCACTATGGAGCTCTATGGGGTCACTATGGAGCTCTTATGGGGTCAATATGGAGCTCTATGGGGTCACTATGGAGCTCTTATGGGGTCTCTATGGGGCTTTATGGGGTCTCTATGGAGCTCTATGGGGTCACTATGGAGCTCTATGGGGTCACTATGGGGCTCTTACAGGGTCACTATGGAGCTCTTATGGGGTCACCGTGCAGCTGTATGGGGTCATTATGGAACTCTATGGGTTCACTATGGAGCTCTATGGGGTCACAATGGAGCTCTTATGGGGTCACTATGGAGCTCTTATGGTGTCGCTACGGAGCTCTATGGTGTCACTATGGAGCTCTATGGTGTCACTATGGAGCTCTTATGGGGTCACTATGGAGCTCTATGGGGTCACCATGGAGCTCTATGGGGTCACTATGGAGCTCTTATGGGGTCACCATGGAGCTCTATGGGGTCACTATGGAGCTCTATGGGGTCACTATGGAGCTCTTATGGGGTCACTATCGAGCTCTATGGGGTCACTATGGAGCTCTTATGGGTTCACTATGGAGCTCTATGGGGTCACTGTGGAGCTCTTATGGGGTCACTATGCAGCTCTTATGGGGTCACTATGGAGCTCTTATGGGGTCACTATGCAGCTCTTATGGGGTCACTATGGAGCTCTATGGGGTCACTATGGAGCTCTTATTGGGTCACTATGGAGCTCTATGGGGTCACTATGGAGCTCTTATGGGTTCACTATGGAGCTCTTATGGGGTCACTATGGAACTCTATTGGGTCACTATGGAGCTCTTATGGGGTCACTATGGAGCTCTTATGGGGTCACTGAGGAGCTCTATGGGGTCTCTATGGAGCTCTATGGGGTCACTGTGGAGCTCTATGGGGTCACAATGGAGCTCTTATGGGGTCACTATGGGGCTCTATGGGGTCAATATGGAGCTCTATGGGGTTACTGGAGCGTTATGGGGTCTCTATCTATCTCTTATGGGGTCACTATGGAGCTCTTATGGGGTCTCTATGGAGCTCTATGGGGTCATTATGGAGCTCTTATTGGGTCACTATGAAGCTCTATGGGGTCACTATGGAGCTTTATGGGGTCACTATGGAGCTCTATAGGGTCACTATGGAGCTCTTATTGGGTCACTATGGAGCTCTATGGGGTCACTATGGAGCTCTTATGGGGTCACTATGGAGCTCTTATGGGGTCACTATGGAACTCTATTGGGTCACTATGGAGCTCTTATGGGGTCACTATGGAGCTCTTATGGGGTCACTGAGGAGCTCTATGTGGTCTCTATGGAGCTCTATGGGGTCACTGTGGAGCTCTATGGGGTCACAATGGAGCTCTTATGGGGTCACTATGGGGCTCTATGGGGTCAATATGGAGCTCTATGGGGTCACTGTGGAGCTCTATGGGGTCACTATGGAGCTCTATGGGGTCACTATGGAGCTCTTATGGGGTCACTATGGAGCTGTTATGGGGTCACTATGGAGCTCTATGGGGTCACTATGGAGCTCTTATGGGGTCACTATGGAACTCTATTGGGTCACTATGGAGCTCTTATGGGGTCACTATGGAGCTCTTATGGGGTCA
>NW_024967830.1:0-3139 GCF_019238085.1 Lagopus leucura
GGTGCCCGGTGCTAGTGCAACCCTCTGCTGTCCTGCTTCTGGTTGATGAGATAGGACTAGCCCGGCTGCCAGGTTTTGGCAAGGCCACTCCTATGGGGAGCCCCAGTGACAATAACTCCTGAGGAACCCTAAGGGAATTGCTAGTTCTCAGAGCATCCTGATAGATATTATATACCAAAGTGATACTTCTTTCAGTGGCAGCACTCATAGGAATTCAGACATCCATACTCAGCATTAGGCATAAAAAAAATGAACAAGTAAAAGCAGTATTTGCTATAAATCAGTCACTCAGCGCAACTGTACCGTGATGCAGTCTGTCTGTTCCATCTATCACAAACTTGTGTGCGCATGGAGAAGAGAGAGTGTCTATGAGGAATACAGAGTACTTTTATTGTTTTGTCCTTTCCCAAGGAAAATGCATACACATGAATAACATTAGCTCTGTCACACTTTCCTAGGTGCAAATGAGATGCTACTCCCTTTACAATGCTGTTTCTTTTCCTGTGTTGAGTCATGCAGTGTAGATATTTTATCCTCTTCATGTCTCTGCTGTAAGACCTCAGATCATGTTATCACTTTACAAATATAGCATATTAGTACATCTGGAGGGCTAGTCACGCTGTGGGGTTCAAATAGGTTTGGCTGGCCATGAGCTATGCTGCTGCTATAAACAACCTCTGTATCCCAAATTAAATAACCACAGAGTACATCCAGAACTTCTGGACACTAGTGTTCTTTAGTAGCAGGTAAGTGAGAATTTTGCTGGTTATTGTGTTTCTTCAGGTGTGTGGGGTCAAGGTAGGAAGTAATGAAACCGAAATGTTTTTATCAGGTCTTTTCTGCTGTTACTACATTGTGGATTTTTAAATGCCAATATATATGGGATAAATAGCTGAAAGCATTAATCCAAAGTGATGTATTTGCTGGGTACCTTTAAAGATTGTAAGACTCATACTATATGTCATTTCTCTAAGATTTACATCTGTGACAAATCCAAACTTTATAATTTAGTGAGGTTTTCAAGACTTCCAGCTACTTGCTCACTTATGACTCAGTTGTAATAAACCCTTGCTATTACATCTCAAGGACATATGCTGGTGTGCAAGTGATTTTCAATAAAAAAATGGTTTGAGAGATTGGTCATTTATCTTTGTTGTTTGCTAAAATTTAGAGTGGAACTTAAGAAGAGCTATAGATGTTCTTTTTCTGAAGGCCACTTACACCTAATCTAGCATGGTATAGAAAATCTAATCTGCTAAATCTTTTGTGAGCAAAACCTATCATTTAAGTCAGATGTTGTCATTATTTTTGTTGTTGCTACTGAGTATTTAGTGCTGTCTGTCACTGACATGTAAACTCTATGCTAAGGTACTGACTAGTTTTCTTCTTAGTAGCTGTTAACTTAGGGAGCAGTTAACTTGAGAAGGTCAGTGATAGACAAGATGTATTAACCAAAGAGGTAGATCCTACTGGAGTTTCATCCGCACTGCTCTTCACCGGAATGAGGGTGAAGAACTTTTACAAGAAGGATGCCCATCTGTCTTTGTCGTCTGTACCTCCTATCCAAATGCTTTGGAGAGTTTGTTGGAAAAGTCTAAAGATATAGCTCTGGTCAGTGAGGACAGTGAGATAATACAGTGCTACTTCATGGCTGTGAGGTGGAGTTTGAGCCATTTGAGCTGCAATAACTTGATTGCTGAAGTAGTTTAAAATACCATCTTCTCCTGCCTATCTAAATTGTTTGTGCTTGTCATCCTACATAAAAGAATCTGAGTGTTTAGGAAATGGTTATGAGCATTTTATTCACAATATATGTAAATAAGAAATGACTAAAAAGCTCAGTACTATAGGTCAGTCATGGCTTTTTGCTTTGCTTGTACAACAAGGGAAAATGCAGAAGGTAGTACAGGATTCTCGTTAGATCACTGCATGGAAAATGGACACATCAAAAGGAACAAAAGGACATCATCAAAATTTTGGTTATTCTCAATTCTGTGGCTATTCTCAATTAGAAAAGGCAATCTGAAATATAATTTATGAGGTTATCATCCATACAGATAACTACATGGACTGGTTCCAGTACATGAAAGGTAACAATAGCAGCCCCATTTCCTGGGTTGACCATAGTCCACTAGGCTTATGATGAATAAGTCAATTAGGTGTTGCTAAAAGATCTGATGACATAGAACAGATCTGAGAAACCTGAGACTCTTCTCTCAGGTTTCTGATTAATTAAGACCATCTAATTATATATGAAAGCCTCCATATTTTGTTCTCTGTATCTTTATTTGCAGTGGATCTTTGTAACTAATGAAGTGGGGAATCTCTAATTACTGGACAGACTCAGGCTTTCCGGTTTACTTTTAACAGTTCTTTCCACCTGCTGACTACAGCTAAATTTGTAGATTCAACAACCTTAAAAATATGTAATACACTTTTGAGCTCACTGGCGTCCCTTTGACAAAAAATAGCTTAAAATATAACCCCATTTTGAATACACCAGACACTCCTTAATCTTGCGAGTATTATATTTCTCTTCACTAATGCTCTGTGAAAAGATTTGTGCCAGTGTCCAGTGTTTTGTTATCTACATTGTCAATGGAAGAATTACTTTGAATAATTAGTCAGCTCACTGAAGTGCAAGGGAAGTACATCTATAATAAATCCCATCACATATGTAACATCTATCATGCTTGATGGCAAACATATTAGTACTACAACATTTGAGAAAGTATAAGAAATATTGTATTTCAGCTGCTAATTAATACATAATTAAAGACATAATTAATGAATAATCTTGTGAAAAATTGTCTGAAAATCAAGGTGTGAAGAATGCAGTGATAAAGTTTGTGAGACTGATTAACTTACATCTAGAATATGAACAGATTAATGAAAACTGCAATTGTGCTGCAGAACTGAACAAAGATATGTAAAAGTGTGCAGGAACCAAGCTTAGCGATTTCATGTATGTATTCACATATCTTTTTAATTTTTGATGTTCACAGTTATTCCTACCTAAAGAATAAGGAATACATTAAGATATGCGATCTTTGCTCTACTAGCTATGGTATATAAACAGTGCAAAAGTTTTATGTTTTTTTTTGTTTGTTTGTTTGTTTGTTTGTTTGTTTGTTTGTTT
>NW_024967831.1:0-1082 GCF_019238085.1 Lagopus leucura
GGGGTTGGTGGCACCCGTTGGGGGTGGTGGCAGCCGTGGGGGATGGTGGCAGCCGTGGGGGTGGTGGCAGCCGTGGGGATGGTGGCACCCATTGCGGTGGTGGCACCTGTGGGGATGGTGGCAGCCGTGGGGATGGTGGCAGCCGTGGGGATGGTGGCAGCCGTGGGGGTGGTGGCAGCCGTGGGGGTGGTGGCACCCATTGGGGTGGTGGCACCCGTGGGGATGGTGGCAGCCGTGGGGGTGGTGGCACCCGTGGGGATGGTGGCACCCGTGGGGGTGGTGGCACCCGTGGGGATGGTGGCACCCGTTGGGGTGGTGGCGGCACCCGTTGGGGTGGTGGCACCCATGGGGTGACGCTGGGGGTTGCGGTGGGATGGGGGGCCCTGGGCTGCCGTGAAACGCGGAGGTCGGTGGCCCTGCGTGCAGCTGAGGGTTGAGATCTGTCATCCTCGAGGTCCCTTCCGACCCCAGCGTTGTGTGGATGGGATCCATCAACGCTGAGCCGGGGAGGGGACAGGAGGGGACACAGAGGGGACCGACGCCGTGTCCCTGTCCCGCAGTTCACGACCTGATCTTCTGGAGGGACGTGAGGAGGAGCGGCTTGGTGTTCGCCTCCAGCCTGCTGCTGCTGCTGTCCTTGGCCGCCTTCAGCGTGGTCAGCGTGGTGGCTTACCTGGTGCTGGCCCTGCTGTCCGTCACCATCAGCTTCCGCGTCTACAAGTCGGTCATCCAGGCGGTGCAGAAGTCTGAGGAGGGGCATCCCTTCAGGTGAGACCCCCGGGTGGGGGGTGGGGGTGGGCTGGGGGCACACGTGGAGCGGCTGCAGGGAGGGTGGGGGCACCTCTGGGGGTGGTGGCACCCATGGGGACGATGGTGGTGGCATCTCAGGGTCCTGGTGGGACCTCTGGGGATGGTGGCACCCATGGGGTGATGGAGGTGGCGTCTCAGGGTTGTGGTGGCAGGTCTGGGGATGGTGGCACCCATGGGAATGAGTTTGGTGGCACTACTGGGGATGGTGGCACCCATGGGGACGATGGTGGGGGCACCTCTAGGGATGGTGTCACCCATGGGACAATGGAGGT
>NW_024967832.1:0-512 GCF_019238085.1 Lagopus leucura
GGGTTTGATGGCTGTTGGGGTCTTGGCACTGGAGATTTGGGGTCTCGGCATTGGGGTTGGGGCGTTGGGTTTTCAGGTCTTGATGTTGGCTTTTGGGGTCCTGCTGTTGGGTCGTGGCGTTGGGTTGGGCTGTTGGTATTGGGGTGGGGGGTTTTGGCGGGGGTCTGCTGGGGGTCTGCTGGGGGTCTGGGGGCCGGCGCCCCATGATGAGCCCCATCCTTGCACTGCCAGCATTCCCAGCCCCGTGCTGCGGAATGTGAAGACTTCCCCAGGGTTCCCAGGGCCTCACCGTGGGGGTGGGGGCTTGGGTGCTGAGGGCGCCGGACCCCCGGGTTGGGGGGGGGGGGGGGGGGGTGGGGGGGGGGGGGCGGGGGGTGGATTTGGGGTCGATTCTGAGCCCTCTCCCCTCTTTCTTCTCTAGGTTCAAGAGGAAATACCGCCTGAAGTATGTGGAGAAGAGGGCGTTCCGGGAAGTGACGTGAGTGGGGGCTGCGGGGTGGGGGGGGGGGGGG
>NW_024967832.1:522-1034 GCF_019238085.1 Lagopus leucura
GGGTTTGATGGCTGTTGGGGTCTTGGCACTGGAGATTTGGGGTCTCGGCATTGGGGTTGGGGCGTTGGGTTTTCAGGTCTTGATGTTGGCTTTTGGGGTCCTGCTGTTGGGTCGTGGCGTTGGGTTGGGCTGTTGGTATTGGGGTGGGGGGTTTTGGCGGGGGTCTGCTGGGGGTCTGCTGGGGGTCTGGGGGCCGGCGCCCCATGATGAGCCCCATCCTTGCACTGCCAGCATTCCCAGCCCCGTGCTGCGGAATGTGAAGACTTCCCCAGGGTTCCCAGGGCCTCACCGTGGGGGTGGGGGCTTGGGTGCTGAGGGCGCCGGACCCCCGGGTTGGGGGGGGGGGGGGGGGGGTGGGGGGGGGGGGGCGGGGGGTGGATTTGGGGTCGATTCTGAGCCCTCTCCCCTCTTTCTTCTCTAGGTTCAAGAGGAAATACCGCCTGAAGTATGTGGAGAAGAGGGCGTTCCGGGAAGTGACGTGAGTGGGGGCTGCGGGGTGGGGGGGGGGGGGG
>NW_024967833.1:0-1225 GCF_019238085.1 Lagopus leucura
TTTGGAACTGAACTTTACTGCTGCCATGGTTCAGATTTTACACAAGGTCAAGCATAGCACCACGCTATTCAGGACCAAAGGAAAAGGCGACTGTAACTTCCGCTTGAATTAAAAAAGGCACCGCTGTATCAGCAATGTTGTTCTTGTGGGCAATCAATCGTCAGCAAAGTGACAGAGGGGGGCTTCCATCAGCCAACCAACACCAAGCAGCCCGAGTACATTTCCTGCTCCAAAATCACCTCCCCCTTCTGATACAGCACACAAAACGGGAGAAGAAATTAAGGTGTGCAAGTCCATGACTCATGTAACCACAAGTGAACAGACAAACAGTTCTCAGAGCCTTCAAGCATACCGTCTATTGCTTTCCCTTGGTCCCGAGTGGGTTCTTTTCTGGTGCTTTGTTTTTAAAACACTTGAAGCCTTGATGTTTCTGCTGCAGTTCTCTTTCTAGGGATACATAGTAATTAGTGGAACAGTTCGGAACTTACTGGGAGGAAAACCTGTAACTCTGGGGGAAATAGTTCCCACTGAATCTGAGTAAGTGAGATCCAGGCTCAGAAGATCCTCATGCTAACTACCATTGGCCTCAATTCACTCTCCTAGTCTCCCAGCACTGCATTTCCTACCTGCAGTGTCATTCTGTTCTTCGCTAGCAGTCCAATCTTGATGTCCATGAGATTGAGGTCATTTTCAAGCTGTTGATTAGATCGGATCAAGCTCACAACTTCCCCACACAGTTTCATTAGCTCCAGCTCCTCCTGAAAATCTGGGTCCGATCGAGCAAGTGAACAAATTTCCCAACCACAGCCATAGGTGGGTTTTCAGCATTAACTAAAAACAAGTGACAAAACATCAGAGGACAGGAAACAAATTAAGGCATGTGCTACCTCTGTGCAGACAGCATGTCAAGCAGCAGCCAGTCCAGGGTCAAATTAACACCAATGGGCTTGAATAACTCCTGACAGCATCCGGAACTTCTGGCATGGAATAAATCAGGACAGAAGTCAACGCTATAGGATGAAGTCAGTATCAGCTTAGGGGAGTCCACCTTGCTGAACTTACCCAAACATCAGCGCTCCTATTTCCCAGCAGCAAAAGTACTACCGTGAACCAAGTTTGCACAGAATCACAGAATGTCAGGAACTGGAAGGGACCTCCAAAGATCATCTCGTCCAATCCCCCCTGCTGGAGCAGGATCACCTGATTAGGGCACACAGGAACACGT
>NW_024967834.1:0-3585 GCF_019238085.1 Lagopus leucura
AAATGAATTGTGAATGTGTGTAAGCAGCCCGCTGTACTTTTTTTTTTTTTTTTTTTAATTTATAAATGTTACGTTACCACCTCGCTGTGCCGCGTGTGTCGTTCCTCGGCCGCTTGCGGGGGGACGCGGAGCCCCGGGGCCGCTCCCGGGAACAGCGGTTGGGAGCCGCGGGCACGAGGAGGATGCGGCGGGGGGAGCGCGGGGAGCACGGAATCCGTCGTTCTGGCAGAGCCGGGGCGGGACGAGCAGCTCGGCAGCTCCCGGAGACAGCTCGGAGCCCGGCCCGCGTAACCCGCCAGGGCCCCGTAGCCGCTTCGAGCAGCCTCGGTCGCCGCCCTCAATCGGCCCGGACCGGGAGCGCGGTGCCGGCGCTGGGGCCGCGTTCCCCCATCCGTCATCTCGGGCCCCGCTGTAGTTTCGCTCTTCCCAGGCTCCCTGCGGGTGGGACCCAGCGGGGATCCCGCAGCGAGGGGCCGAGACCGAGCCGCCCGCCTCAGCGTTGGGTCCGGGTTTGATTTTTATTTCAGTTCTTTCATCGCTTTTACCCCTGTTTAGCCCTTATCCAGGCGGACGAGGCTCAGGCGCAGCCGCGGACGCAGTAGGTTCCGGAGCCGGGAGCCGGTGGGGCTTTGCGTGCAGCGATTCGGGGAACGCTGACAGCGATGAGGCCCTATGCTGAAACCATTTTCCTTTCTTTCTTTCTTTCTCTTTCTTTCTTTCTTCTTCTTCTTCTTCTTTTTCTTTTTAACCATTTCCTCCCGCCCTTCTCTCTTCTTTCCTTCCCGGGAAAACGAACAAGGGTTTCCCATAGCTAGCAGAGCCCTACGTGCTCCCCGCCCCAACGTCCCGTTCCCTCCCGCACGCTCCGGTCGCCCCCCACGGGCACAGAGCCGCCGGATCCTATGGGACCACTGAGGGCAACACAGGGCCTCGCCCCGGCGGGGCGGTGCCGGGTCGCTGTCACACCGCTGTCCCTCGATGTCACTGCGGGCTCCGGGGCGGGCAGAGCTCACCCCGAGGCGCTCCTTCCCCGTAGCGCTCCGCGTTTCGTTCTTTCCCTTCGTGGCCGCGGGAGGGATAGCCCGATGCGGCACAACGCGCGGGGGACGGCGGCACAGCCTCGAGCTGCGCTGCAGGAGCCCGAACAGCTGAGATGCGCTTCGTGCGAGACGGAAATAGCTAAAACGGAGGATCCGGCTGCTGTTATTTGAGTTGTGGGGGCAACGTTCGACACCGAATGTCCGAGCTCCTCCGACGCCGTCATTTGACGTTGGCAAAATTGGAGGAACGTCGATATTTGCATCGGGGAAATAGAATGGATCGTTTGACGGGATTTCGCGGCAGTTCGGAGGCGTTCCTGTCCCCCGTAAGAGTACGATGTGAAGCACAAAGCAGCGCTCTGTGCCTTTCTGTCTCTTCCCGGTGACAAACCGCAGCGCACCGCCCGGAGCGGCGCCGGGGCCGAAGGGATCCGCCCGGTTTAGGGACACAGCTCTCAACCCCGGACGCGTTCGGCCCCGCAGCGCAGCCCCGGTCCCAATGCAGAAACCCCCTCCCGTTGCCGTGTCCCTGCCCTAGGCTTTGCCTCAAAGTTCGGGTCGGCTTCGAGGCCCTGGGAATGGTTTACAGCCGGCCGTGTGCAGACTGTGCAGTTACCTAAGGGAAAAGCAGGACAGGGAAAGAGAGGGAACAGCCGCAGCTCCGAGCAATCCGATTGTTGCCATAGAACGTGAATGGCGTACATCTCTGCGTGTACCTCCCCAGGCGCCTGTGTCGGGGTTGAAGCGCGCTCACAGGTCGATCCCGAGACCCGAGGCCGACTGAAGGCAGGTGCCCCCCGCCCACAGGGCCATAAACCAGGAAACCGTGGGCATTTTCCTGCACACACGGTACACTGCTCAGGTAGAGATCAGCCTCTCATCTCCAGGAGAGAGAGGATGCTGGAAAACCTCGGGCGCAATTCGGATGCCCGCAGCCCGCACGCTCCCTGGCCCTGCGGGTACCGTAGCCCGGAATTGCCCCGTGCTTGTCTGCTTTGCGGGATCCCGGCAGCTGTGTGAGGGGTTTTGCCCGGCACCCTTCGGCCCCGCGTCCCGAGAGCCACAGGAGGGCTGTTCTGTGCCTATGGTTCTGTCTGGGAGAGCTCGGCTGTCCGAGCCCCGTGGGCTCTGAGCAGTGGCCGTGCCCTGCAGTAGCGGGGTGTCCATCGCGGTGCTGCTCTCCAAGGGTTTCTTGGAAACGGGGCTGAGGGGGGCTTTCAGGTACTTTTAGCCCCCACATCTCGCTCAGTAGCAAAGAGATCGAAAGGATAGAAGCGCCCTGCGGCGGGCAGAGCCCTTCTTGTCCGGGACAAAGACCGGGAGCATCCCGCAGGGACGAACTATTGGATGTCCTTCTTGATGGGAAACGGCGGGGTGACGGGAGGCGGGGGGGAAGTGAAGACCTGGTGCTCGGCTGTTGCTGGTACTCGGGAAACTTCAACCTATTATTGCTGTTATTGTTACCATTATTACTATTATTCTTATTTCTATTTCTGTTACATTTCTATTTCTATTATTTCTATCATTTCATTTCTAAATCAAACACCCAAAGCACGGGAACCCAAAAGGGTTGTAGCTCGGTCGGCTGCAGCCGCAAGCCGTATCCCGGCACGGAACGGCTCCAGCCCCGCACAGGGTCTCTCCCCCGCGCTGCAGAGCTGAGCGGTGCGCAGCCCTCGGGCTGTCGGCGTTCTGCCCGCAGCTCTGCGATGCGCCGCGCCGCACACGGCCGGAGAAAGAAAGCCTTCGTGTCGCAAAGGACTCGAGTGATAATTGGGGATGAAATGCGCGTGGAGAGGACTAATATTATCTTTGGCTCGCGAGGGAATAATACAGATTGGCGAAGCGGGTGAATAAAAGAGAGGAGAGAGAGCCGGCTCGGAGGTCGAGTAGCAGCGGGCTGGGGAGCGGCCCGGGCAGTGCCGGGGGTGCGGGAGGAGCCGATCCTGGGCGGTGGCATCGCCGCATAGGGGGGATGGCTTTGTGCCGCCGCTGTGCCGAGCGGTGCTTCAAGGGAGCAAAGCAAACAACTATTTCACTTTCTCTAATTAAAAGAATTATTCTTGTTTTTAAAAAGGACTATTCGCAGCTCCTTTTATCTAATTAGGAGCAAACAATCGTCGCAAACGGGAAATTTCTGCTGCTTTTTTCCCGGAGAATGCAGCAAGAGAAAGATCTGTGAGGTCGTTGGGTGATTGTGTTGCTGCCCTACGGGATGCGGGCTGTCACTCTGTCAGGTATCTCCGAGGCTGCTTTAATTTGTCTCCATTTTGACCAATTTATCGGATTACAAAATAATAACGATGCCTGGGAGAGATGGGCGCTTTGCTCGCTCTCAGCGAAACCCTATACGCGGTGCTTTGCGATCTGCAGCCACGGCATCGCGGCCCCGGGAGCGGTGGGCGAATGGCAGCGTCCGAACGGCAGAGTGTGACCAAAAGTACTCCCGGAGATGCTCAGATATCCGCTTCACTCTTTCTTTCTTTCTTTCTTTCTTTCTTTCTTTCTTTCTTTCTTTCTTTCTTTCTTTCTTTCTTTCTTTCTT
>NW_024967835.1:0-1218 GCF_019238085.1 Lagopus leucura
GGCTGGGGTGGAACAAGGATGACACTGGTGACACCAAGGGCTGGAGCGGCATCAATGACAAGGATGACACCGGTGACAGTGGTGACACGAAGGACTGGAGTGGCATCAACAAGGATGACACCAGTGACAATGGTGACACCAAGGGCTGGGGTGGCATCAACAAGGATGACACTGGTGACAATGGTGACACCAAAGGCTCGAGTGGCATCAATGACAAGGATGGCAATGGTGATCATGGTGACATGAAGGGCTGGAGTGGCATCAACAAGGATGACACTGGTGACCATGGTGACATGAAGGGCTCGAGTGGCATCATCAGGGATGACACTGGTGACTGTGGTGACGCCAAAGGCTGGAGCGGCATCAATGACAAGGATGACACAGGTGACAAAGGTGACACGAAGGGCTGGAGCAGCATCAGTGACAAGCATGACACCGGTGACAATGATGACACCAAGGGCTGGAGCGGCATCAATGACAAGGATGACACCGGTGACAATGGTGACATGAAGGGCTGGAGTGGCATCAACAAGGATGACAGTGGTGACACCAAGGGCTGGAGCAGCATCAACAAGGATGACACCAGCGACCATGGTGACACCAAGGACTGGAGTGGCATCAACAAGGATGACACCAGTGACCATGGTGACACCGGTGACAGGGTGACACGGCGCCGTACCTCTGCGGAGCGCGCCACCAGCGCGTTGCTGCTCTCGATGCGGTAGGTGACGGCGTTGGCGCGGCGCGGCAGCAGCACCGACACGTCCAGGTTGAGCTCCGACTGCCTCGGCTGCGCGACGTGGTACTGAGCCAGAGCCTGGAACACCAGGATGGTGGCCTGCGGGGACAACAGGGACACTGAGGCTGGGGGATGTCGCCTGGGCTGTGCCCCAAAGCTTTCGGCGCTGGGCTGAGCCCCGGCTCCAGGAGACGTTTGGTGTCGTTGGTGAAACTTGGGGACCTCAAGAGGTGTCCCCAGAAGGCAGGAACTCTTTGGGATATGAGCTGTCCCCCAAAGGATGGGATGTGTCCCCAAAGGGCCTGACCCCAAAGGACAGGACAGGTCCCCAGAGGACTTAACATGTCCCCAAAGTTCAGGTTGTGTCCCCAAAGGACAGGACATGACCCCAAAGGACAGGACAGGTCCCCAAAGGACATGGTGTGTCCCCAGAGGACAGGACATGACCCCAAAGGACAGGACATGTCCCCAAAGGACAG
>NW_024967835.1:1228-5049 GCF_019238085.1 Lagopus leucura
AGGACAGGACATGACCCCAAAGGACAGGACATGTCCCCAAAGGACAGGACAGGTCCCCAGAGGACTTGACATGTCCCCAAAGGACAGGATGTGTCCCCAAAGGACAGGACAGGTCCCCAGAGGACAGGATGCATCCCCAAAGGACAGGACATGACCCCAAAGGACAGGACAGGTTCCCAGAGGACTTAACATGTCCCCAAAGTTCAGGTTGTGTCCCCAAAGGACAGGACATGACCCCAGAGGACAGGACAGGTCCCCAAAGGACAGAATGTGTCCCCAAAGGACAGGACATGACCCCAAAGGACAGGACAGGTCCCCAAAGGACAGGACATGACCTCAAAGGACAGGACATGTCCCCAAAGGACAGGATGCGTCCCCAAAGGACAGGACATGACCCCAAAGGACAGGATGTGTCCCCAAAGGACAGGACATGACCCCAAAGGACAGGACAGGTCCCCAAAGGACAGGACAGGTCCCCATAGGACTTAACATGTCCCCAAAGGACAGGATGTGTCCCCAAAGGACAGGGCCTGACTCCAAATGTTAGGAGATGACCTCAAAGGACAGGACAGGTCCCCAAAGGACAGGATGTGTCCCCTAAAGGACAGGGCCTGACCCCAAAGGACAGGACAGATCCTAGGGGTCCCCAGGCTCTCAGACACGGGGTGCCCCCAGGGCTCCCCATGGCCATAAGGTGACTCTCAACACCCCATGGCCCCATCTTGCCCCAACCAACCACCGCCCCCCCAATGGCTGTGTGTGCCACAGGTGCCACAGGAGGTGGGGGGGGGGTGGTCCGTAGCCCACCTGGGTGGATCCGTAGCCACCACCAAAGTAGTTCTGCTGGGCCAACCAGCGGGCCACCGGCCCCGTCAGCTCGCTCTTCTCCATCTGCAGCAGCGCCAGCAGAGCGTAGGATGTCCCCTCGATGTTGTAGGTGTGGGCGTTGCGTTCCGCCCAGTGGGTGCCGTCTGGGTGACATTGAGGCCTCAGCGTCACCCGGAGGGGATTTGTCAGCCCTCCCCAACCTCACCTCCGTGTCCCCTAAACCCCCTTCTGGATGGACGTGGGGAACCGGTGGGATGTGGGGACATGGAGAGGGATAGAAGGACGTGGGGATTTGTAGGGATATGGGGATGTGGAGGGACATGGGGGGAGATAGAAGGATGTGGGGATATGTAGGGATATGGGGACATGGAGGGACATGGGGGGAGATAGAAGGACATGGGGATCTGCAGGGATATGGGGACATGGAGGGACATGGGGGGAGATAAAAGGACGTGGGGATCTGCAGGGATATGGGGACGTGGAGGGACATGGGGGGAGATAGAAGGACATGGGGACATAGAAGGACATGGGGACGTGGAGGGACATGGAGAGGGATAGAAGAAGGACATGAGGACATAGAAGGATGTGGGGCTCTGTAGGGACATGGGGACCTAGTGGGACATGGGAACATGGAGAGAGAGAGAAGGACATGAGGACACGGAAGGACGTGGGGACATGGAGGGACATGGGGGGGGGTACATGGGGGGACATGAGGGGACGTGGGGATATGAAGGGACATGGGGATGTGTGGGTCCGTGGGGATACGGAGGGACATGGGGATCAGTAGGGACATGGGGGAACACGGGGGGGGACACGGGAGGACATGGGGGGGTACATAGGGGGACATGAGGGGACGTGGGGCTTCGTCACCCCCAGCACCTGACCTCACTTCTTCCCCCTGCCCCGGATTTGTTCCCCTTTCACCTTTGGAGAACTTCATCAGAACTTTCTCGCTGTTGAGTTTCCCCGTTAGGGCCAGGGCGTAAGAAGTCAGGGCCACCGTGTAGGGCCGAGCCAGGGCTTGGTATTTCCGGGACAGGTAATCGGAGGCTTTGGAGATGCTCCCATCCAAGCTCTGAACGGAAAGGACGACGACGCGGGTTCTCAGGTGGCTGCTATAGGGGTTGGGCGCCCCTCCTCCCCCCAGCCCCCACGCATTGCTGAGCCCCGGGTCATGGAATCACAGAGCTGTAGGGCTTGGAAGGGACCTTCCAACCCCTCTCTTCAATATCTTGATTGATGGCCTGGATGAGGGCATCGAGTGCAGCCTCGGTACATTCGCAGATGGCACCAAATGGGCTGGAAGTGTGGATCTGCCTGCGGGTGGCGAGGCCCTGCAGAGGGATCTGGCCAGGCTGGAGAGCTGGGCTGAAGCCCATGGGATGAGGTTCAACAAGGCCAAATGCCGGGTCCTGCACTTGGGCTGCAACAACCCCAGGCGACGCTGCAGGCTTGGGGCGGTGTGGCTGGAGGACGGCGGTGAGGAAATGGAGCTGGGGGTATGGATGGATGCTGGGCTGAACGGGAGACAGCAGTGTGCCCAGGTGGCCAAGAAGGGCAAGGGCAGCCTGGCCTGCATCAGAAACAGCGCTGCCAGCAGGAGCAGAGAGGTGATTGTGCCCCTGTACTCAGCTCTAGTAAGGCTGCACCTCGAGTGCTGTGTCCAGTTTTGGGCCCCTCACTGCAAGAAAGACATGGAGGCCCTGGAACGTGTTCAAAGGAGGGCAATGAAATGGTGAGGGGTCTGGAGCACAGGGCTGATGAGGAGAGGCTGAAGGAGCTGGGAATGTTCAGCCTGGAGAAGAGGAGCTCAGGGCAGAGCTCACTGCTCCCTATGGCTGCCTGAAGGGAGGCTGCAGTGAGCTGGGGGTCGGCCTCTGCTCTCGTGTCATCAGGGATAGGAGCAGAGGGAACGGCTTCAAGCTACGGCAGGGGAGATTCAGGCTGGACATGAGGAAGAATTGCTGTTCAGAAAGGGTGGTCAGGCACTGGAATGGATGCACAGGGAGGTGGGGGAGGCACCGAGCCTGGGGGTGTTGAAGGAAAGGCTGGATGTTGTGTTGAGGGACGTGGTTCAGTGGGAGCTGTTGGTAAGAGGTGAGCGGTTGGACTGGAGGAGCTTTGAGGTCTGTTCCAACCCTGGGGATTCTATGATTCTGTGTGTCCCTATGGCATCCTCATGTGTCCCTATGACGTCCCCATGTGTCCCTATGGTGTCCTCATGTGTCCCTATGGTGTCCCCATGTGTCCCTATGGCATCCTCATGTGTCCCTATGGCATCCCCATGTGTCCCTATGGAGTCCCCATGTGTCCCTATGGCACCCTCATGTGTCCCTATGGAGTCCCCATGTGTCCCTATGAGTCCCCATGTGTCCCTATGGCATCCTCACATGTCCCTATGGAGTCCCCATGTGTCCCTATGAGTCCCCATGTTGTTGTATTGAGGGACGTGGTTCAGTGGGAGCTGTTGGTAAGAGGTGAGCGGTTGGACTGGATGAGCTTTGAGGTCTGTTCCAACCTTGGTGATTCTATGATTCTATGGTTCTATGATTCTATGACCTCCAGCGATCATCGAGTCCAACCCCCCCCCCGCCAAAGCAGGTTCCGGGTCGCTTTGCTCACTTTCACGTAGTTCTTGCAGATCTTCTGGGATTCCTGCAGCGCAGAGAGGACGAAGGCGGTCAGGGACACGCTGGGCTCTGCGCCGTGGTAACCTCCCTGCGGAAGGAGGAGCAAAACCTCGGATTCTGTGGGTCTCACAGCAAGCTGTGTCCACCCCACACTTGACCCTGTCACCCAGAGGAGCTTTTTTTCCCCCCATGGTTGCCCATCCTTGAGCCAACGGGTCTCGATCACAAATAGGGACGGTGCTTCGGGTCTCCCCCCCATACCACCATCTCCTTATGGATGACGGGGGCGTCTTCTTGGAAAAGCCCGTCTGGTTTCTGCTTCTCCAGAATGAGCCATTTGATGGCTCCGCAGACCACCTCTGG
>NW_024967835.1:5059-5320 GCF_019238085.1 Lagopus leucura
AGGTTGCAGTTATAGGATTGGGGTTAGGTTTAGGGTTAGGGTTAAGGTTAGGGTTAGGGTTAGGATTTGGGTTTAGGGTTAGGGTTAGGGTTTGGGTTAGGGCTAGGGTTAGGGTTAGGATTAGGGTTAGGGTTAGGGTAAGGGTTAGGGTTGGGATATTAGGGTCTGGTTTAGGGTTAGGTTTAGGGTAGGGTTAGGGTTAGGGTTAGGATACTAGGGTTAGGGTTAGGGTTAGGATACTAGGGTTAGGGTTAGGGTTAG
>NW_024967835.1:5330-6014 GCF_019238085.1 Lagopus leucura
AGGGTTAGGGTTAGGATACTAGGGTTAGGGTTAGGGTTAGGGTTAGGGTTTATGTTAGGGTTAGGGTTGGGATATTAGGGTCAGGTTTAGGGTCAGGTTTAGGGTTAGGGTTAGGGTTAGGGTTAGGATATTAGGGTTAGGGTTAGGATAAGGGTTAGGGTTAGGGTTACATTTAGGGTCAGGTTTAGGGTTTATGTTAGGGTTAGGGTTAGGATTAGGGTTAGGGTTAGGATATTAGGGTTAGGGTTAGGATATTAGGGTTAGGGTTAGGTTTAGGGTTAGGGTTAGGGTTATCATCAGGGTCAGGTTTAGGGTTAGGGTTAGGGTTAGGGTTAATGGTTAGGGTTAGGGTTAGGGTTAGGGTTAGCCTCAGTGTCAGGTTTAGGATATTAGGGTTAGGGTTAGGGTTAGGTTTAGGTTTAAAGTTATGATTAGGGTTAGGGTTAGGTTTAGGGTTTATGTTAGGGTTATGGTTAGGGTTAGGTTTAGGATATTAGGGTCAGGTTTAGGGTTAGGGTTAAGTTTAGGGTTAGGGTCAGGGTTAGGGTTAGGGCTAGCCTCAGGGTCCCGTTTAGGGTTAAATTACAGTTGAGTTCCAGATCAAGATTAACGTTAGGGTCAGGATTGGGGTTGGGGCTGCGATTGGGGTCGGGGGCCGGGTGCCCCCCAGCGGGGCGTTGACGC
>NW_024967836.1:0-1051 GCF_019238085.1 Lagopus leucura
TTTTCCCACGTTTCTTCGTGGGAATACTTCCCTCATTTTTCCCACGTTTCTTTGTGTGAATTTTTCCCGCATTTTTCCCACGTTTCTTCGTGGCAATTTTTCCCGCATTTTTCCCACGTTTCTTCTTGGCAATTTTTCTTGCATTTTTCGCACGTTTCTTCGTGGGAATTTTTTCCCGCATTTTTCCCACGTTTCTTCGTGGGAAATTTTCCCGCATTTTTCCCACGTTTCCTCGTGGGAATTTTTCCCGCATTTTTCCCACGTTTCTTCTCGGGAATTTTTCCCGCATTTTTCCCACGTTTCTTCTTGGCAATTTTTCCCGCATTTTTCCCACGATTCTTCTTGGGAATTTATCCTGCATTTTTCCCACGGTACTTCGTGGGAATTTTTCCCGCATTTTTCCCTCGTTTCTTCGTGGGAATTCTTCCCGTATTTTTCCGACGTTTCTTCTTTGCAAATTTTCCCTCATTTTTCCCACGTTTCTTCGTGGAATTTTTTCCCACATTTTTCGCACGTTTCTTCGTGGGAATTTTTCCCGCATTTTTCCCTCGTTTCTTCGTGGGAATTTTTCCCGCATTTTTCCCACGTTTCTTCGTGTGAGATTTTCCCGCATTTTTCCCACGTTTCTTCGTGGGAATTTTTCCCGCATTTTTCCCACGTTTCTTCGTGGGAATTTTTCCCTCATGTTTCCCACGTTTCTTTGTGTGAATTTTTCCCGCATTTTTCCCACGTTTCATCTTGGGAATTTTTCCCGCATTTTTTCCACGGTTTTATTTTGGAATTTTTCCCGCATTTTTCCCATATTTTTTCGTGGGAAATTTTCCCTCATTTTTCCCACGTTTCTTCGTGGGAATTTTTCCCGCATTTTTCCTACGTTTCTTCGTGGGAATTTTTCTTGCATTTTTCCCACGTTTCTTCGTGTGAATTTCTTCCGTATTTTTCCCACGTTTTTCGTGAAAATTTTTCCCACAATTTTCCCTCGTTTATTCGTGGGATTTTTTCCTGCATTTTTCGCACACTTCTTCGTGGGAAATTTTCCCGCATTTTTTCC
>NW_024967837.1:0-1850 GCF_019238085.1 Lagopus leucura
GGGGACTGGTTGTATTGGGGCTGTGATGTGTTGCACTTGGTGTATATAAATATAAATACAGCGAGTTAATGGAAAGTAAATGGTTGGGATCCCAGCTACTTGTCTGCAAGCACAAGCACAGAATGGAAGATCATAGAAACATGGAATGGGTTGGGTTGGAAGGGACCTCAATGATCTCCAAGCTCCAACCCCCTGCTGCATGCAGGGCCAGCAACCTCCGTGTCCAGTACTAGATAGTAGTGACCCTGCCTTGAACGCCTCCAGGGAAATAATAAAATAGGGCTCAATGTTGTATTGACTGCAGAACACCTGAGCTGCCTGGTGCTTATTTAACCCCTGAAGGCATGTTGGAGTGCAGGCAGCGGGCAGCAGGGCACACAGCACCGCTCAGACACCCGGTGCATCCCTGTGGTCCTTTCCAACCTCGGTGATTCTGCCATTGTAAGACTTGCTGCTGGGCAGTGGGCAAGAGGCACTGCTGGAACACGTGTGTTTGGAGGAGAAGAGGAGCTACAGAGGTTCATTTTACACCTCCCAGGATCTTAAATTTCTCAGGTTGAAGCATAGGACCGGTCATAGCAGTGCTACCATGTCCCAGCTGCACTGGTTGGACTGGATCTCCATAATGAAGACACGGCCCTTAGCAATGCAGACGCTGTCTGAAGTGCTTCAAATACATCCTCCAGTGCCAACCTGAGCTCATCCCAAGGGTCACCAAGTGTCACAGCACTCCCTCTCTGCACAAAAGCCATCAATGAGCTCTTCCCATTCCTGTTCCACCTCTGCCAGACCCGGCTGCTCACCGTTCCGTGCTGCCCCAGCACTTCCCAGCACTCACTGCAGAGCTTCTGCTGCTGGAAAGGAAACCAAACCTGCCCCACAGGTGGAGCAATGCAGCGTTGGGTGCTGGGAGCCCTGAGCTCAGCCAGGGAACTTTGTCTCAGCATCAGCAGTTGTGCACACGGAGGGCTGAGAACACACACAGCCGATGCTGGACACCAAACTGGAACCTTTCAGCACAGAAAGCGTGGCCAACAAGAAGCAGGAGTTTGTGATGGGAGCGGCTCTGAAATGCTGAATGCCATCAGCTGTGGGGCTGGGATGGAGCTGAGTGCGTCCTGCTGCATCCCGCACTGAGGGATGGGGAGAGATGGGTGACAAATGGGACCTCCAGTGGCGTCGGGTGGCCCTGCTGGGATGTGACAGCTGCACTGGGTCGCTCACAGCCCCTCTGTGGACACAGAGCCCACGTGTGGGCAGCCTCCAATCACAGCTCTGCTCATCACTACTGTGCCCGAAGCCATCAGCTCCTGCAGCTGCCCCCACTCCCACTGCCTCACATCTCTGCGCCGGGGGCCCTGGCCTGGATGTAGAAGTCCAGATGTGGCCTCTGGATGGAATTCCTGCTGCAGTGGGGGTGGATCTTATGAATGGCATTGCTGCAGGAGCAGTGCCTGCTCTGTGCCCGGGGCAGCAGGGAGGTTGCTCCACGCACAGAAGGAGGACAGGGTATTACAACCAAGGAACGTCTCTCATTGCTCCAAGCCCAGGATTGCCAGCCATGCATGTGCAGGGTTGTGGTGGTGTCCCTGGGCTGGGAAAAACTGAGATGCTCCTGGCTGCCTCCCACCTCCATTCAGGGGCTGCCCCTGCCCTGTCCCATCCACAGCCCCAGGGAGCCCAGGACAGCCTCTGAGTAAACTCTCCTGGGTCTGACCTCATCCATCTGGGTGCCAGGTGCAGATGGAGATGGGATGGGATGGGATGGGAATGGATGGGATGGGATGGGATGGGATGGGATGAGATGGGATGGGATGGGATGGGATGGGATGGGATGGGATGGGATGGGA
>NW_024967837.1:1860-2947 GCF_019238085.1 Lagopus leucura
ATGGGATGGGATGGGATGGGATGGGATGGGATGGGATGGGATGGGATAAGATGGGACAGGAAGGGATGGGAGGGGATGGGATGGGATGGGACTTATGGGATGGGACAGGATGGAATGGGAAGAGATGGAACAGGATGGGGTGGGATGGGATTGATGGGATGGGATGGGATGGGATGGGATGGGATGGGATGGGATTAGATTGCATATGAAGGGATTGGAAGGGATGGGATGGGATAGGATGTGATGGGATGGGATGGGACGGGATAGGATGGGATGGGCTGGGATTGGAAGAGATGAGATGGGAATGGATAGGACAGGATGTGATGGGATGGGAATGGATGGGATGGGATGGGATGGGATGGGATGGGATGGGATGGGATGGGACGAAGGGGTGGCTCCCCAAACCTGACACACCATGGGCAATCCCAGCCTCCAGCAGTGTGCTGGGCTCTCCCCATCCTCTGCAGCACTGAGTGCGGCTCCTCCAGGGATGCGCCTCACCTCAATGCTCCTTCCCCCTGCAGGGCCTCCGCTGCCTTCGCTCCCTCCCTTCTCTCATCATCACAGCTTTGTTACCCAAACGAAGTGTGAGCAGCAGTGACACAGGGCTGGGACAGAGGCTCTCGTGTTGTGTCATAAACCCAAAGGGTTGGGGACATGGGGTGACCCCGCTCAGTCCCACTGTGAACTCTCCAGCATTGCCCATCCCATCCCCTGCCCTCCCCTCCGGCCCTGGCACACAAAGGAAGACACAGAGCCTGAGAAAATAAAACAGACAGAAACAGGAGGAAATTTACCCCACGTCTGCCCCAACCTCACTGCTGCCAGTCTGATCCAGCAAAGGAACGGGTGCCATTTTGAGGGCTGAAGTTTCACGCTGCGTTGCACGGGGTGGTGAGGGCAGCACGTGGGCACAGCTGGCACTCACTGTATGGCACACACACATCTGGCACATGCATGTAGGGCACACACACATATGGCACTCACACACACATATGGCACACACACACACACACGTCACACACACGTATGTCACACACATGTCACACACACATGTATGTCACACATACGTATGTCACACATACGT
>NW_024967837.1:2957-3502 GCF_019238085.1 Lagopus leucura
CACGTATGTCACACATATGTATGTCACACACGTATGTCACACACACACATATAAAACACACACATCACACATACGTATGTCACACACAAGTGTCACACAAACATATCACACACACACATGTGTCACACACGTGTCACACATACACACGTCACACACACATGTCACACACACACGTGTCACACACACGTCACACACACATATGTGTCACACGTGACACATATACACATACATACACATATATCACACACACATGTGTCACACACACATATCACACACATATATCACACACACACACATGTCACACACACATATCACACACACGTGTCACACACACATGTCACACACACATATATCACACACACATATATCACACACACACGTGTCACACACACATATCACACAAACACGCGTGTCACACACACACGTCACACACACACATGTGTCACACACACACGTGTCACACACACATATATCACACACACACGTATATCACACACCCACGTGTCACACACACATATATCACACACATATATATCACACACACA
>NW_024967838.1:0-5790 GCF_019238085.1 Lagopus leucura
CCGCGCGGTGCCACGGCGGGGCCAGAGAGGAGCGGCGATGGGGACGGTGCAGCAGGGAGGGGACAGCCGGCGTCGCCCCACAGAGGGCCGTCCCCACTGCTGCGCTGCCATGGCGACGTCCCGTCCCCCCCCTTCTTGTCCCCTCCGTCCCTCCATCTCCACTTACGGTTTCCCCGATGTCCCCACTTGCATTCCGGCCGCCAGCCCTGCCACACGCATGTGAGGGTGAGGGTCGTAGCCGACCTGCAGGGCACACGGGGTGAGCACAGCTCCCCAAAGCCACGCAGCCCCACTGGGAGGGGGGAAACGCACCAGCGGGGATCGGCCATAGCTGCCGGCGGCCGCGGTGCCGTTGAGCTGCGGGGACACGAGGTGCAGGCTGGCATAGGCACCCGCCCCAGCCATGTCCCCATTGACAGCAGGGTGAGCCATGCTGAAGGAGTAGGGGCTCTGCACGCCCAGCGGGGTCCTCAGGCCCAGGGCTGTGGGGAGAGGTGGTGTCAAAGGACGGGGTCGCGGGTTTGGGGCTGTGCTCGGTGCTCAGCGATGCTCACCCAGGGAGTCCACGGGGGCTTTGGCTGCAGTGGGGCGGAACTGTGGGGCACTGCTGGATCCTGGCGCTGCCGCATCGCCCTGAGATGTGGGGGTGCTGGACTTGAGGCTGGGTGTCCCTGCCTTCTCCACCTATTGGGGCAGAACAATGTCACGTCCTGTCCTCCACCCACACCAATGCCCTCAGTGATTCCCCCATCCCTAAACCCAGCACGCTACAAGGGGAGCCCTCTCAATCTCCAACCATCACCCTTTACTCCAGGGGTGAGGGGCAGCAGCACTGACACCCATGGGACACCTGGCGGGCCCGAGGGGTCACCCAATGGGACATGCAGTGGGGAGCCCAGCATTACCAGGGCCCTATGGGACCAGCGTGGTGCTCCTACCATGGCTGCATCCTTGCTGCGCGATGGGGACGCGCTGCTGGAGGAGGCCATGGAGGTGGGGCTGAGCGGCGCCGGCTCCTTCCGTCCCAGCGGCAGCTTCTCCAACCCGTTCTCACGGGAGGAGTAGGAATGGACACTGTGTGGGGATGAGGGGTCCTGTGGGGGGAGAGACATCAGCAGAGCAGGGATGGGGGGCATCACCCCGATCCCATCCCTGCAGCTCCTGCACTGACCTCATCCACCACCAGGTTGTCTTCGCTTTTGTCCGCATCGCTGCCCTACAACACGGCAATGGGTGCTTGTGGGTGCCCGGCCGGGGGGAGTGGGGACGTGCCAGCCCCCCTAGTTCCCTCCCTGCACTCACATAGTCTGTCACAAAGTCCTTCTCCTCCACCTTCCTCTTTTTGCTGCTGCTCAGGTACTCAGAGATGGCTCGTGCCCGATCCCCGTTGGGCAGCACCAGAGAGCTCTGGGGCAATGGAGCAGTGTTAGGGGCAGTGTTAGGGGCAGGGGGTCCCATGGCAGCCCCCACCCCACCCCACATTGCAGGTTGGTGAAGGAATGGGGGTGGGGATGCTGCTGGGGGGTCTGCCAACACGACATTGGGAAAGGGGAAGGGAAAGGGATGGGAAAGGGGATGGGGAGGGGATGGGAAAGGCACTTACAGGACCCGGGTCTCGCTCTGTCTCCATGGTGATGCGGATGCGCAGCAGGACCGGGATGAAGCAGGGACACGGCTGTGCTCCTCCCGTGGGTACCAGGACCCCCAGCTCAGCCTTGGGGACGTCCCCGACCCCCCCGGGCTGAGTCCTCCCCACCACCTCCAAGAGGTGCCACGTGGAGGGGGGGACACCTCCCACTCCCCCGCTCCCAGCCTGAAGGGAAGCATCCTCCCTACGTGCCCCCCTCCGGGTCCCCCCTTGGATCCCCCAAGCTCACCCCTGTGCTCGCCGTCGTGGACCCCACGGTCATCCTTGGTGAGGAGCTGGGCCCCCCCCAGCACCCCCGAAAGCGCCAGCAGCCCCGAAGCGCTGCCCAGCCCGGCCAGGGTGGGGGGCTGCATCCCAGAGGGGTGGGGGGTCAGCGGGATGGGGGGGGCATGGTGCGAGAGGTGCTGCGTTTGGAGCTGGTGCTGGAGGGGGGAGGTGAGGGGAGAGAGCAGAGCAGAAGGGCGCGGGGTCAGGGGGAGGATGATGGGAGGGGGCTGGAAGGGGGTCGGGCTTCCAGGGAACCCCCAGGCCTGTGGAGGGGGCACCACATCCCACCCACTGCCACCTCCTGGGACTGGTGGGGCGCTGCCCTCAGACCCCTCCCACATCCACAGCACTGTGGTCTCAAGGGAAAGATGGGGACACAAGGATGCTGGTGACCCCTCCCTACGGCCCCCCAGGGCACGGCACCCCCACACTTCAATGCCACTACGCTCCCAACCCCTTTACTGCTCTCTGGTCCCCACTGCAGCCTGGCTGTGCTTCCCCACGGCTCTGGGGGGGCTGTGGGTGCCCCCAAAATGGGGGTCCGCAGCCCTGGGACGGTGCCACCATCACCTGCAGGTGCCCAGCAGGGAGGTTGGGGGGGGGGCAGAGGGTCGACGTACCCCGATGGCCGCGTTCAGGTCGCTCATAGTCACCTGCTTGGCACGCTCCACCGCCTGGACCACCTGCTGCTGGTGCTGGGGAGGGGAGAGGGGGGGATGGAGAGGGGCTCCCCCCAGCCCGGTGTGCAGGGTTTGGGGTCTGCGATGGGAGCTCAGCCCCCCCCTCGGTGTGGGGACACCCACCTCCTGCGATAGGAACGGGATGAGCTGCGCGCAGATGACGTTCAGCCGCTTGGCGATCTCCGTCTGCAAGGAAAGGAGGAGAGGGACCGGCAGGGTGAGACCCCCCCACACCCCCTCCCCATCGTCCCTATGGCTGAACTCCTCTCACTGAGGGGCACTGAGACCCCTCCCCAGTGTCCAGCCTGGATGCTCAGACCCCCGAAGCTGATACAGCCCAGGGAGGAGCGGGGAGCTCCATCACCGCCCATCGAACCCCGTATCACCCCAACGAGGACCCCAAGTTCCCCCCCCCTCGCCCCCAAGACAGCACTGACACTGCAGTGCCATGGCAGCGTGGCCCAGGCCATGTGGGGACACCAGGATGGGGACAATGAGATGGGGGACGGGGAGATAATGGGGATAGCAGGATGATGGGGACACTGGGATGGGGTTACAGAGAGGGGGGACACTGGGGTGGGGGATACCAGGGTAGGGATACTGGGATGATGGGGACATCGATATGAGGGGGACACTGGGATGGGAGAAGTGGGATGGGAGACACTGGGATGGGGGATTTGGAGATGGGGGGGCACTGGGATAACGGGGACACAAGGATGGGGATATCAAGATGTAGGGAGGGGACGCCAGAATGATGGGGACATTGGGATGGGGATACTGAGATGGGGGGACACCGGGATGATGGGGACATCAATATGAGGGGGACACTGGGAGAAGAGACAATGGGATGGGGATACCAGGGTAGGGATACTGAGATGGGGGGCACTGGGATGATGGGGACACTGGGATGATGGGGACATCGAAATGGGGAGGGACACCAGGATGATGGGGGACACTGAGATGAGGGGTGACACCAGGGTAGGGATACCAAGATGGGGGACACCAAGATGATGGGGACACCGAGATGATGGGGATGGCGGAACAGGGAATGTTGAGACGGAAGGGACACTGGGATGATGGACATCAGCATGGGGGACACGAGGACAGTGAGGACACTGGGATAACGGGGACACCAAGATGGGGGACGCCCCGGGATGACGGAGAAGATGGCAGGAACACCTTTCTGCCACCCCCACCACCCTCAGCACCACCCTCCCTTCTGAGGGAGGGAAAAAAGAGGAGAGAAAAGGCAAGAAGAAGAGGAGGCAAAGCAGCAGCAGCACGAGCAGCACGGCGGCAGGCGGCGGTTCTGGGAAGGATTTAGCTGCCTCCCGGGGCCGCCAGTGATGGATTCTCTCCCCTAATGCACTGATGGGCAGCAGCTCCTCGGGGAGAGCTGCCTCCAATTCACTCGCGCTCGTTAATGTGCAATTTAGTGGCACTTTAACGCTCTCAGCATGAAAAACGATCGCGCTGCTCGCAGCCCCCCCTCCCCCCCAGCAGCCCACCCCCCCCCATGGCCACCAGTGCTGCCACCGCCCCTCGTGCTGCTCCATGCAGGGAGGTGGCTTTAGGGCTGCTTCCTTCCCCCCCTTCCAAAAAAAAAAGGGAATATTTCCCACCTGGCCGCATGATTCTCCTCCCAGCAGCAGCACAAAGCTGGGAATTAAATGCCCATGGAGGCAGGGCAGCGCCCCCCCCCCCCCCCCCGCCTTGGCCATGGGGTGCAGACCTCAAAGTGGGCTTTTGGTGGACTGGGGGTGGGGGGAAGCGGGTTGGGTGACCCCCCCAGGTGGGCTCACCTGTTTGTGCATCTCAATGTTCAGCCCGTAGGACATCTCATAGTACTGTGGGAGAGAGCAGAGCATCAGTGGGGCAGCGGGGGGGGGATCCTACAGCTGGGATGGGGTGGGGGGACCCCAATTTTGCCACCCTGCCCACGAGCTGCAGCACTCAGATGCGGCTCATTTTGGGTCAAAATATCCGTTGTGGGGGTGGGGGGGGTCACAGGGGCAGCCCCATAACCCGGCTATGGGGGGTGTGGGGGGGTCACACTCTGGCAGTTCAGAGGAAATTCTCGCTGACCATCACGTAGTGTCGCTGGATTTCGGTTTTCTCCGTCGCCAGCTTTTCGCATTCCAACTTCAGGCTGTAGAAATAAAACATAATCACAGATGAAAGATCAGAGAGACCCCCCCCCCATCCCCCAAATCTGCTCCCACATCCCAGGGCTGAGCACCTGCATCCCAAATGGGGCCGTACGACACAGTGTCACCTCCTGGCACCGCCGCCCCATCGATGCCACCAACGGACAGATGGCGTCCATCCACCCCCCGGCCTCACCTGTGGTATTGGTTCTGCAGGAACTGGAACTCCTCCTTGATGCGATCCAAGGTCTCGGGGTAAGTCAGCTTGAGGGACTGTGGGGTGGTGGGGCCTGAGGGGGCCGAGGGGGCCGGGAGGTGGCCCTGAGGATGGGAGGGGACAGTTGGGGGGCACTGTCACCACCGCCGGTCCCCAAACCTCAGGGATGAGGCTGTGGGGACATGAGGGATGGTGGCACGTGCAGGAGGAGGTGGCCACTGTGGTCCCCATGCCACCACTGGCCCTGTAGCACTGCTGTCCCCGTGTCACCGTGGTCCCTGTGTCATCACTGTCCCCATGCCACTGCTGTCCCCGTGCCATCACTGTCCCTTTGCCACCACTACCCCCATACCACTGCTGTCCTTGTGCCACCACCATCCCTGTACCACTGCTGTCCCTGTGCCACCCCTGTCCCCATGCCACTATGGCCCCTGTGCCACCCCTGTTCTCACGCCACTGCCATCCCTATGTCACTGCGTTCCCTGTACCATTGCTGTCCCTGTGCCATCATTGTCCCCGTGCTGCTGCCATCCCCGTGCCACTGTGGCACCCATGCCATCCCCATCCCCGTGCCACTATAGTCCCTGTGCCACCCCCATCCCTTTGCCACCGCCGTTCCCATACCACTGCTGTCCCCATGCCATCACCATCCCTGTACCATTGCTATCCCTGTGCCACCCCTATCCTCATGCCACTGCTGTCCTTTTGCCATCACCATCCCTGTGCCATCATCACCCTCCCTGTACCACCACCGTGCCTCCACTCCATACGCACTGCCCCCATTCCCCCCGCAGCGCTGGGGGATCCCGGCCCCACATTACCGTCGCGCCC
>NW_024967839.1:0-1285 GCF_019238085.1 Lagopus leucura
GATGCTATGGGGTGCCATGGGGCGCTATGGGGTGATGCTATGGGGTGCCATGTGGTGCCATGGGGTGCCATGGGGTGATGCTATGGGGTGATGCTATGGGGTGCCATGGGGCGCCATGGGGTGATGCTATGGGGTGCCATGGGGTGCCATGGGGCGATGCTATGGGGTGCCATGGGGCACCATGCGGTGCCATGGGGTGCCATGGGGCGCTATGGGGTGATGCTATGGGGCGCTATGGGGCGCTATGGGGTGCCATGGGTTGCCCGCACCAACCAGGCACGCGTTGGACATCCGAGAGCACTACGAGCGCAAACTGGAGCGCGCCAACAACCTGTACATGGAGCTGAGTGCCCTCATGCTGCAGCTGGAGCTGAAGGAGAAGGAGCTGCTCCGGTGAGTGGCACCCAGCGGGATCCCTGCCCACCCCACGGCCACCCCATGGCCTCCACCAGCCCCACATGCGCCCCATGGGCCCCCTGCAGTCATGGCCACCCCTACATCTGCCCTATTTCCATCCCACAGTAATGGCTATTATATCCATGGCCACCCCTATGGCCACCCCACAATCATGGCCACCCGTACACCCACCCTATTTCCATCCCATAGCAATGGCTATGTCCATAATGTCCATGGTAATGGCTATGTCCTAATGTCCCCAGCCAACCCAAGGCCTTCACCAGCCCTACATGCACCCCATGAGCCCCCTGCGGTCATGGCCACCCCTACACCTGCCCTATTTCCATCCCATAGTAATGGCTATTCTTATATCCACGGCCACCCCTATGGCCACCCCACACTCATGGCCACCCCTACCCCCATCCCGCATCCACGACCACCCTTCTCCCACCCCCCCCCCCCCACACCCCTGCCTCACTTTGACCCTTTCCCCACCCCATAACCATCACCCCGACCCCATGCTGGTCCCCGGGGGAGGACTGACGCCCCCCACGTGTGGCCCTGTGGCCCCATGCAGGCGAGAGCAGGCGCTGGAGAAGCGCTACCCTGGGCTCTTCAAACCACGGGCGCCGCGGGGGCTGCTGCATGGCAACGCCGTGGAGACCCTCATCAAGAAGCGCAACGTCCCCCAAAAGCTCTCACCCCACAGCAAGCGGTGCGTGGGGGGGTCCTGGGATGGGGGGGAGGGGATCCAGGCCTTTTAGGGTTGGGGGGGCTTTGGAGGGTGGTAAGGGGTTCCCGTTTTTGAGTAGGGGGCTTTGAGGGGTGTCAGATCTATGGGGTGGTTACTGCAGGGAGATGGGTGTGTGGGGCCTGAGGGCATTGGGGT
>NW_024967840.1:0-4238 GCF_019238085.1 Lagopus leucura
GGGCGGCAGCTGCTGCGACACGCTCCCGGCCCGGCCGCCTTCGGACGTTTCCGATGCTCTCGCCCCGACTACTGATAGCATCGTGGCGAATGGAGACCACGCTTCCTCTGAGGTATGCTCTTTATTTTAACCTTCTTTTATGTCTTTGTTGGTGTTCTGACTTTTTACTAATGGTTTTATTTAATTGTTTTATTACTTTATGTGTTTTTCAATTTTATTTTCATTTCACCTGTGTTTATTCTTCAGTTAGCGTGTCTTGAGATCAGGTATTTTGCCCATTCTAACCTTGCTTGTTAGTGCATCGTGGACATAGCCATGTGCTCTGTTCCCGGTCTTGAGATGATGTATTGTAGTAAATAGGAAATGCTGTGTAATGTATCTCTTGTCTGTGTTTTAAGTGACAGTTTTTGTAGCAGCTGCTCTGAGGAGGCATATTTTCGTTGTCTAAGATACAATTTGTCCAGGGCCTTAAATACGGATATCCATGTCTGCTTTGTTTTATTTCCCAAAACTCTATGAATTCAAAGTACTTCTTCATTGTGAATGATTATTTGTTTGTTATGTGATGTGTGCATGGGAGCAGCTTGGAGGAATATAAATTATCTACCACCAGACAACTGGTCAGAGGTAGTAGTAGGACATATTTTTCTATCCATAAGAAGGGAAGGATCTCTTCACAGTGATATGAAGAGAAGAGAGAAACAGAGTTGGTGTATATGAGGGTCGTTCTCCAGGTTCTGTGGAGTCTTTTCTGCTTCACTGGCTGTGTTGATAAAGCTTTGAATGGGGTTTAGTGCTTGGGTGAGATATCATTATATCTCTTGGTCAAGAGATGTGGACATGCTTCATCATAGAGACACAGATAAAAAGTGATTGGGGGCTGGGTTGTATGGCACTGATACTGTGCTGCTGCCTTTCAAATGCTGGAAGAGATGGGATCCGATAGGTCTGGTTTGACTGCAGTGGTTTTCTCAGTGACTGGAATTCCTAACTTTCCTTGGCTGTCAGTGATACGTTTGTAAGTGGGAAAGCTGATTTTAGCTTGTGCTCATCCAACCATCGAAAACGAAATGACAATTTACGTGCAGGTTTTTTGCCCTCTGCCTATCTTGCTTTTTTCTTATGGCAGTGATAGGAAAGCAGTGGGAACACTGTGAGTCCACAGGGCAGTAAGATCACTGCAGGACTGAGGTAAGATCCTGTTTTTTGTTGTTGTTGTTGTTGTTTTGTGAGCACTGAGAGAGGGCTTGTGCAGCAGCAGGCTTTCAAGTGTAACAAAGTCAAACCTGTTTGCTCAGTTAAAATCATGTTATGAAATCTTGACATAAAGTGTTTTGGGTTGGAGAGGAATTTAAAGACCATCTAGTTCCAATCTGCTGCCACAGACAGAACTGCCACCCACTAGATGGTTGCTCAAAGCTCCATCCAACCTGGCCTGAATGCTTTCAGGTATGGGCCATGCACAGCATCTCTGGACAACCTATTCCAGTGTTTTACTGCCCTTATTGTAAATATTTTCTTCCTAATGTCTAACCTAAACCTACTGTTTTTTGATTCATAACTTACCCTTTTGCCCCATCATTGCATTCCCTTATAGGGTCCCTCCTCAGTTTTCCTGTAGGCCCCTTCAAGTATCAGAAGGCTGCTGTAAGTTCTCTCTGGAGCTTTCTCTATTCTAGGCTAAACAAATCCAACTCCCTGCAGTTCCTTATAAGAGAAGTGCACCAGCTCTTTGATCATCCTTTTAATATTTCTTTTGATTTTCTCCAGCAGCTCTATGACTTTTTGTGCTGGTGACCCTCAGGGCTGAACATGGTATTCCAGGTGAAGTCTTGCAAGAACAGAGTAGAGAGAATCACTTCCCTTGATCTGACAGCTAAACTTCTTTTGATGCAGCTCAGGATATGATTGGCTTTCTGGGCTGCAAGCACTCATTAACAGTTATATTCAAGTTTTTATCCTCCAGCACTCCCAAAACCTTCTCCACAGGGCTGCTCTCACTCCAGTCTTTGCTCAGCCTGTATTTATGTTAGAGATTGACCTGACTCAGGTGCAGGACCTTACATGTGGCCATATTGAACTTCATGAGGATCTCATGGGCTCACCTCCCAAGGCTGTTCAGGTCCTTCTGGATGGCAGCCCTTCCCTCCAGAGTGCTGACTGCACCACGCAGCCTGGTGTTGTCCACAAGCACTCAGTCCCACTGTCCATTCCATCGACAAAGATGTTGATGCTGGTACCAGTACAGTACCTAAGGGACATAGACAGATATCTTCAGGACATTTACAAGTTTTCCATCTTGCCTTCCTGGCAACAGTGGTGTTTACCAGCCAGCCTTGGAGTGAAGCTTATAAATAGGAGGGGAGTCTACTCTTTGATAAGGTAGATAACAGCAGGACAAAAGGAAATGATTTTAAGCTGAAGGAGAGAAATTTAGGTTGGATGTCAGGGAGAAGTTTTTCACTATGAGAGTGGTGAGGTGCTGGAACAGCTGCCCAGAGATGCTGTGGATGCTCCATCCTTGGAGGTGTTCAATGCCAGGTTAGACGGGGCCCTGGGCAGCCTGGTCTAGTAGTAAACGTGGAGGTTGGTGGCCCTGCATGTGGCAGGGGGTTGGAGCTTCATGATCCTTGAGGTCCCTTCCAACCCGGGCCGTTCTGTCATTCTGTGAAGACAAAAGCGCATCAAGGAGCGCATCCTGGCTGCAGTTCTTAGCGCGGACTCAGGGTGTCACTGCAGGCCAATGCGGGGAAGGGACTCCGCCGGCCGTGGCGCCCGCGCAGTGCCGCTCCGATCCGGGCAGAGAGAAGCAGAAGCGATCCTGCTCGGCTCCAGCCCGCGTTGTTTTTCTCCAGTGTCGATTCAGCCGCTCGGGAAGCTTGGTCGTCTGCAGAACACGCTTCAGAACTGCGGAGAATGGAGGTCCGAGCGGCAGCGCGGGGCCGAGAAGCCGCCGGGCGGGTCGCGCTGTTGGCCGTGCTGCTGCCGCTGTGCTGCCGGGCGGCGCCGGAGCGGCTCCGCTACGCGATCCCCGAAGAGTTGGGCAGGGGTTCACTGGTGGGATCGCTGGCGCGGGACCTGGGGCTGAGCCCGGCCGAACTGCCGGCGCGTCAGCTGCGGATTGTCTCCGGTGATGAAAAGCGATACTTCGTTCTTGAGGAAGAGAGTGGAAACCTGCGGGTAAACGAGAGGATAGATCGGGAGGGCATCTGCGGGGACGTGACGCCTTGTGTCTTTGGTTTGGAAACTGTCGTGGAAAACCCTTTCAATATATATCACGTGAGCATTACTATCCAGGATATCAATGACAACGCGCCGCGCTTTGACAAAGAAGTTGTTGCTATAGAAATGATCGAGTCCACTCCCCCCGGGACGAGGTTCCCTCTGGGCAGCGGCAGAGACCCCGACATTGGGGTGAATTCGTTACAAAACTACCAACTTACCCCCAATCCGCTCTTCTCCCTTGTAGTGAAGGAGAGTTCTGACGGGAGGAAACACGTGGAATTGCTATTGGAGAAAAACTTAGATCGTGAAAAACAGAAAAGCCATAATTTGATACTGACGGCAGTGGATGGTGGGGATCCAGTCCGATCTGGAACCGCACAGATTAAAGTTGTTGTGACAGATGCAAATGATAATGCACCAGTGTTCGACAAAGAGATTTACAAGGTTCGAGTGCCAGAAAACCTTCCAGAAGGCTCCTTAGCTTTTCAGGTGAAAGCTACTGATGGCGATGAGGGTACAAACGCAGAAATCACCTATTCCTTCAATGACATCGCAAGCAGCGCTCACCAACTCTTCAGTCTGGACCCCAAGACAGGTGATGTGAAGATTATCGGTCCCCTAGATTATGAAGATGTGAAATATTATGAAGTAACTGTTGAAGGCAAGGACGGAGGTGGGCTGAGTGCACACACCAAAGTGCACATAGAAGTTATAGACGTGAACGACAATGCTCCAAGCCTTACCCTCCTGCCTATTTTGAACCCGGTACCCGAGGATTCAGTCCCGAGCACAGTCGTGGCCGTTATTAACGTTCGTGACAGGGACAGCGGAGTAAACGGAGAAGTGACCTGTAATCTTGACGGTGACTTGCCTTTCAAACTAGAAGCGTCATCAGAGAGTACCTACAAACTTGTAATTGAAAATAGCCTGGACAGGGAGGAAGTTTCTGCTTACAACATCACAATCATCGCCACGGACGGGGGCAGCCCGGCGCTGTCGAGCCGCGCGGATCT
>NW_024967840.1:4248-8631 GCF_019238085.1 Lagopus leucura
GCCTTGCAGCCCAGCGCGGCCGCCGAGGAGCCGCTCGGCGGGGAAACGTGCGGGAAGCGGAGCTCGAGCGACAGCGCCGGCCCTGGAGAGCCGCCCGACGACCTCTGCGCACCGCAGGTCAGTAATTCTGCTCTCTCCTCTTGTTGTCTTTCATTCTTTTCGACCTCCACACCAAATGCAGCGTCCTATTCCTTAGGGGTTTCTCTGGGTAGCGTTGCTGAGAGGCACTGCTTCGTGTCACTCTGAAAGGATGAAGCAGAGCTGCATTTCAACTGTGCTTCGCAGTCGGCGATTAACAGCTTCAGCACGTGTTTAATCGGTAGTCACGCCATTGGGATCGGCTGAGATGTCGGAAATCTGTTGGTTAATTGTTTTGATAATTGTTATCTAATGTGATAATGTGCTATCATTAGTGTGGTGGATCAATGGTGTCCCAGTGCGATATCCCTGGGTAGCACTTTCTCCGTGTTTTTCTCACCACTGCTATCAGCTTTCTGATTCCTGATCTCTTCTTCACTTGCCTTTTATGTTCAGATGATTGTGCAGAATCACTTTGGAAAGAAACCGACATTTTGTATTGCAGAGCCTGTGGAAATACGAGTGCAGTTTCATGAATGGAAAAACTAACAATTATTGGGTGGCTATGGAGAAGATAGTAAATAAAAAAGCTAAGTAAGGAGTATCTTGTCAGATTATAATCTAGAAACAGTGATTAAATCTTGTAGACTGGCTCAAGGCTCTTCTTAGGCCTTCCTACTACTAATTTTTAAGAACCATGGCAGGAGATTTAAAAAATTACCCCATTTCACTGAATTTCTGAGGTTTTGTTTGGAAACAGAATAATTTGACATATCTCAGTTTCACGTTTCTGATTAGCTCCATAGGATGTGTTTTAATTAATTGTTTAAATTTTGTTGCACTTGTTCTGTAGTTCCAGTAGTTTGTATTCTTGATGAGTTTGATGAGACTGTATTCAAGTGGAATATTAATTTCTCCTTGTTTAACTTAACTTTATACTGTACACAGACAGTTTGGTTTTTCATGATCACGTGTTGAGTAAAGAAATGTCTTTGCATCCATCTGTGTTGCAGTCTTTGGAAATGTGATGGAGAAACAGCTGGGCAGGTGGTCTTTTGGAGATGTTTGTTTGTCTGGTCTGAAGATCAAAGAGAATCATACAATTTGGGGGGCATTTGAGAATGGCTGCAAGGTTCTGTGTTTGCAGGGCTCTTGGAAGGAAGAGGAGATGTTTGGCTGATTCCCAAGCGTTTAATATTGGCTTATTGAGAATGGAGGAATCTCTGTCTTTGGTAGCTATGGCAACAGCCATTTGTTTTCTTGTATTTGGAGGACAAATCACACAGTGAGGTCTGAAGATTCTTAGGGCAAGTGAAAACCTTAAACTGCAGTTTAGTTTTAAATATATAGAAGATAGGTGTTCATATGCAGTTTGCCCAGGCTTTGAATCTAGGCCTGATGTTATGAATCTATGTATTTTCCTTCTGTTATCCAAATGACTTTCAAGAACTATGGCTATAATGTGTGTTTTGAGGTCTTGGACAAGGCACCCGTGTCTTTGTTCTGTATTGGATGGAAGGGGACAGACTTTCTAGTAGGGTCTGCTGTAACAGGACTTTTGGAAACAGTTTCAGACCAGAGGAGAGGAGATTGAGGTTGGATATAAGCAAGAAGTTTTTTACAGTAAGGACTGGATCAGGATGCCCAGAGGCATGGAGGATGCCCTGTCCTTAGAGGTCAAGGTCAGGTTGGACCAGGCTCTGAGCAACCTGATCGAGCTGCAGATGTCCCTGTTCACTGCAGGGCAGTTGGACTAGATGACCTTTAAGGGTCCCTTCTAACTCGACTCTGTGATTCTGCCTGTACCAAGTGGCATAATCAGCACTGTTCATCTCTGAATCTGTTGCTTGTATAGGTTTCATTTCTTCCTTCTTTCTGGTTTAGGTCTCAAGACAGACCTCGGTGTGGCACATAATCCTTTAGAAGACTGGAAAATATAGCCTGGCCTGGAGGAGCCTTTTAAATTGATGCCTTGAACGTTTACAGATGTTGAGGCGTAGACTGTGATACACTTAATTTTCCTTAAAATACCACTGAATGAAATGCTCTTGCCTGTGGATTAGATGTAGCCAAATATGCTTTCTGCGGTGCAACTGAAGGCTTTGAATGCAGAGTACAGAGAGGGATGGTGTGAATTTGTACCTGGAGAATAGCTGTCTTGCTGTGGTTTTGGCAGGCAATGCTTTGATTTCATAGTTGATGCCTTGATATACTCCTGCTCGAGTCCCTGTTGTCTTCTTTTACGAGGCACTGATAATTCCCTGATCATAAGTTATTTGCATGTGAACTGTGCACGTGGAACAAGGATGAATGGCTTATAAATATTATTATTGTAACAGCTTAGAATTTCTGCGTGAAACCACATTTAAACATCAGTATCTTCTTGTGTTGTGATGTAAAGTTTCTACCTGGTCAGAACTACGTTTTCAGGCCTTGGTTTCCATGAGGTCATGGTTCATGTTCATCATTTCTGAAGAAGGCTGCAGCTGGAATTGTGACTGTTGTTTTGTAGGAAATCCTTCCTTCTCTTTTCAAGGTCTCCAAACACCTGAAGACAGATCTTTATGTGTGAAGGAAATGATGCAGAAGGTGAAAAAGAATGTCTCAAAATTTATCAGAAATGTTTTTCTTAGAATGAGGCCTATGACAAGGAGCTTGCACTAATGGTTCCTTCATTTCTGCTGTGCTTCAGATAGTAATCTTCTTGTCGTGATCTAAGGCTATGCCTCCATGAGTGTGCTGTTGTACATAAGATGCTTTTAAGATGTGGATACCAGACATTCATTGCCCTTTATCATGGAATCACAGAAGTGCAGGGGTTGGAAGGAACCTCAGCAGATCATGAAGTCCAACCCCCTGCTAAAGCAGGTTGCCAACAGTAGGTTGCACAGGAAAGCATCCAGGTGGGTCTTCAATATCTCCAGAGGAGGAAACTCCACCACCTCTCTGGACAGTCTCTTCCAGAGCTGTCACTGATGGTGAAGAAGTTTCCTTTGGGTACGTATGAAATTTCCTTTGTTCCAGTTTCTCCACACCTCTCCATGTTCTATTTGCTACTCACCACCCAAAAGAGCCTTGCTACATAAACATGAACAGCACACTTGAGATATACATAAACCACGATGAGATCATCTCTCAGCCTTCTCTTCTCCAGACTGAACAGTCGCAGCCCTTTCAGCTTTTCTTTGTACAGGAGATGCCCCATGCCCTGACCTTTGTGTCTTCCTGCTGGTCTCTTTCTGGAAGATCCCTGTGAACTGAGAAGCCCAGAACTTACTGGGCACAGTATTTCTTGTGTGACCTCACAAGGGCAGAGCAGAGGGGGAGGAGCACCTCCATCAACCTGTTTGCCACGCTGTTCTTGATGCACTCTAATATACCACTGGCCTTTGTGCCACAAGGGCACACTGCTTGCTCATGGCCAACTGCTATCCACCAGGACACCCAAGTCCTCCTCAGAGCTCCTTCCCAGCAGGTCATCCCCTAATCTGTACTGAAGCATACAGTTATTAAGTTTTCAGAGTAATGACAGTGAGGAGGAAAGATCACCTATCTGCATGTTATAGCTCATTTTTTCACTGAATGATGTCCTCTTGGATCAGATGAAACTTAGAAAACAGACCTCTCATTCTTAAAATGTGTCTCAATGCTGTGTTGAATCACGTTTTGTACTGCGAAGAATGTTATACATTCCAAATCTCCCATTCAAAAATGGTGTGCTTGGACATGAATGCTAACACAGAACAAAAGTATGATGCCTTGTTTGTCTCTGTAGCAGGAGTGTAGAAAGGGTGAGCAGGCAGCTGCCTAACAGCAGCACCATGGGGACAGGGAGAGTGCTTTGCTAACTTGTTTCTAAAGGGTGCATTGTATGGGAGGTACTTTTATGTTCAGAGATGGATCCCACATGTAAGATACTGACCAGGAAATGAAAACAAGTTACAAGTGCATGTAGCACTTGCACTATCGTACACTGCAAGAAAGAGGAGGAAAATGTCATTGAGAAAGGACTACAAGGAATAATAATGGCAATCGCTGCTGAAAAAATCTCTTCTACAATAAAGAACTCAAAACTATTTCACATCAAATGCATGAGAGAAACAGATGAGAAGAGGTGCCATTCCCATTCTCACTGATCGTAAACATGTTGAAAAACAGAAAGGACGGTGCCAGCCGCTTCACGAATAAAACGAGAGCAGGAAGCAAAATTCAGAAAATCTGCAAAAGAAACTCGCGATGCCAGCCCTTCTACGCTTATTCGGTGGAGCCGTGCGTGCAGTGCCGGGCGTCGGCTGCGGGCGCCGC
>NW_024967841.1:0-447 GCF_019238085.1 Lagopus leucura
GCATCTTTTAGAAACTCAGATTCAGATACAGATTAAAACCCACTGCAATTCCCCCCTTTTTATTTTATGGGCGCATCTCAAGATATTCCAAGGAGTTATGACCTCCTTGCTCTTTAAGCCAATCTTGAATAAAATAATTCGTCGAAAACGTTGTACTAAATACCGGCATGGCTCGAGGGGGATTGATTGCCCTTTGAATACAGCCATACACAATTCGTCCACCTATAATTATCAATAGCAAGATCAGTAACCATCGCAAACCTTCTTTTATCAGGCCGTATACCCATGAGGAAAGGCCTGGAAAAGTAGAACGAAGCCAATCGTCTATGGGGTTATGATCTTTACTCACAGATTGCGTGTGATTCAGGAGCCAGCGAATCTGCTTATGTATGGAATCACTATGATCAGACAAATTAAAACAACACATTCCCTCAAAATCAGTACACC
>NW_024967841.1:547-4112 GCF_019238085.1 Lagopus leucura
CCCTGCGCTAACAGCAAAAAGTCTATAGCTGCTCTATTTTGCAACACCGCGTGCCGTAAACTGTCCATGTCCTCCAGCATTTCCTCAAGAATCTGGGACGTAATATTGCTTTGTTTGACTGTCCAACATGCCAATCGCTCAATCTGCTTCAAGGCTTGTGCAGCCGCCAGACCTGGTGCTAGGATAGACGCAAAGATGTTTGCAGTGACCGTCCATAGCTGTACCTCGTCACGACAATCTTCAGCCAGAATCATTGCCGAGCGTTGATCCCTCAGGCGGTCATCTCCAGATAGCATCCTATTGATGTTCATCCATTCTGCTCGCCGTGGTGAGTTGTTCCTGTAGGAAGACTTCTTGTTGCATAGTAAAAGGTTCAGATTGAGCAAACAAGATATCATCCATGTAATGATAAATGATAGCATGAGACCAAGCTTTTCTAACCGGTGCTAACGCGTAATCAACAAACAACTGGCATAAGGTAGGGCTATTTTTCATCCCCTGCGGAAGCACGACCCATTGATAGCGCGCTGCTGGCATGCTCTTATTGATTGCTGGCAATGTAAAAGCAAAGCGTTCTGAATCATCGGGGTGAATTTTAATTGTAAAAAAGCAGTCCTTCAGATCAATTATTAACAGATGCCATGAATCTGGGACCATCGATGGGTTTGGCAATCCTGGTTGCAATGCCCCCATTGCTTGCATTTGATTATTAATAGCACGCAAATCATGTAACAGCCGATATTTCCCCGATTTTTTCTTAATCACAAAAATAGGAGTATTCCAAGGGCTGGTAGAAGGCACAATATGCCCTTGCTGCAATTGCTCTTGTACCAACTGACTGGCATACTGCAGGCTTTCCTGTTTCAACGGCCACTGATCAATCCAAATGGGATGATCAGAAATCCATCGCAATCGGATCGGGAAAGCCCATGCAGTGGCCGTTAGGGAAAACCCGGGGACTCTGAGTTGGTGAGAACAACACCCAGCTGGTCCAGTACGTCTCGGCCGACTAGCGCCGAAACACCCACCGGGAGGGGCATTACTGTAATTTTGCATTGCGCAGAGCGGTTTTCTAATGTCACTGTAATTGGATCCAAACTGCGAGACACTGGAACAGTTCCACCAACTCCTTCCACCCCCTTTCCAGCTGACTCCGTCGGCCACTGTCGGGGCCAAGCGCTCGTTGCTACAATAGTAATATCTGCGCCAGTATCTAACAACGCTCGGATAGTAATAGTGCGTTGCTGATGAGTCAATGCAATCGGAACCACTGGTCTCGTATGCAGAGGCATAGTCAAAAGTGCGAGGCCCCCTGTGGATCCAAAACTCTTATCTCCCCTGCTGTCAGGAGAGCGCGGGGACACAGCTGCAGTTAAATGCGGTAAGGGAATCAGTTGTGCAACACGCGAATGAGCAGGGACATGAACAGGTGGATGCCATGTGTGCATTACAATTTGAATAACTCCTGTATAGTCCTTATCAATTAATCCAGGCAATATCAATAAACCTGCTAACCCAGTAGAGGAGCGACCAATGAGCAAAGCTCCAACAGGCTGTCCATTAATTAAAATCGGTGCCTTTATTTCCGAGGCAACCTTCTGTGGTCTAGTGTCGATTAACGTGACATCTACTGCGGTTGCCAGGTCCAAGCCGAGGCTGCCGGGGGTGGCTGGGGAGAGGACGGCGGAGCCGGAGCGGTCAGAGTCGGCAACGCATTGTTTGCCGAGGTCGCTACTGTTGTCGTTGCGCGGCGACTCGCGCTCTGCTTGCCGTTTCCCGACCGACATACCACCGTACCATGGGTGCCAGATTGACAGTTATCGCACCATACCTTAGATTTACAATCTCGTTTGAAGTGTCCAAGTTTACCACATCGGAAACATCGCTGCTTCCCTTTAGCTGACTCACTCTGCCTTTTGTTATTGCTCTGCAACAACGGAGCGAATGCCGCAAATGCCTGATTATGAGCAGTAGCCAGGCGTTCACTTATATTCTCTCCCACCGCTCGCACAGCCTCCACTAACATTGCCTGAGCTGCCGTAGGTACACGGTTCATGCGCTCTAACATCTCCTCTAGAGTAGCATTCAGAGGCAATGTAGCTAAGACAGATTTCGTAACGGAATTACTATTTTCAAGAACGCACTGACGTAACAGAGAAGCACGCATCCAGTCTGGCACATCGGCATGCGACAATGCCTCAGTCAATTTATCAACAAAGCTAGCAAAAGTTTCCTCTCTGCCTTGCTTAATTGATAAGTATGATGGTGTCGGCTTTGACGTCTTTACCATGTTATACGCGTCCCGCGCCAAGTTCATACTCTCCATACAAACTTCAGGTCCCATCTGGACCTGAATGTCAGGGCGAGAAAACATATTGCTGCCTGTTAACTGATCAACCGTAACCTGAAACAACGGGTGGTGCATATCCCGCGGGGTCTGTGCAGATAGCTCACACAGCCGCCGCCAATGTGCTTGCCACAACATCTGCTCAGAGGGTTTCATAATCATACGCATTATAGTTTTTACGTCCTCTGGAATCAAAATGCTACTAGCCCATATATACGTCAACAGCTGTCGAGCCGGTTCACTATGTAACCCGTGCTCGGCCACTGTAGCCCGCAACTGAAATAACATTTTCCAACCGATTGGCACATGTACCCCGTGAACCTCACCATCCGGTCCTGCATCGTAACGAATTGGAAAAGCTTGACTCACAACCTCCACTATATCCATTTTCCCTTGATGTGCGGCTTGTTCCGCAATCTTAGACCAATTAAATCTTGTAACCCGTCTATTTTTCCCTATTTGAGTGACATCGTCACAGCCCTTTTGTTCATTTCTCCTTGGTAAAGCCCCCGCCGGCATAGGTGCACCGACGAGTGGAGGAGGGGGGGGAGGCAAGTCCCCATTACCTTCCTCCTCAGGGAATAAGTCGGGCTCAGAATCCGACTCTTCCTTTCGAGGAGCACTGGGCAAAACATAATTATCCAACTTAACGGGGACAGGGATGCCCATAGATGGATGAGGGGGATCTTGGATTCTCCCCGTTGCCGTCCCAACCCCCAATTGCTGAGCTGCCTGACCGGCCATATCCTGCTCCACCTTGTGTCTCTTAATACAGTTAATAATCTCTCTCCAAGGCTTCATTAATTTCTTAGCCTCCTTTTTATCATCAATCACCTGATCCCAGAGTATATCACCACACGTACGCCACTCATCAACATTAAATAAGGTTCCTGCATGCAAGAACACCCCCGCCGATCGCCCGAAATCTAAAACGTTCGGTACCGACTTTAAAACTCCCGAATCCACCCCGCGTTTTTCTAAAAAACGTAAAAGCAATTGTTGGGCTACCTCCCGCTCCATTCCGTCTGATGGAGCTCGCAATCCGCCTCCCACGGTCGCGCTCAGCTGGCCAGCTATTCACACAGGTTGCCCTCCGAATCTACCCCGGTTGTCAACCGCACAAGATTCGCAACGCCAGGCACATCAGTCAGGTCCCTGTTCGGGCGCCAAATGTCGGGAATAACCCACTTGGCCAGGGAAACCTGCTGATAAACCTGG